>NC_091437.1:129951605-130232912 GCF_964237555.1 Oryctolagus cuniculus | reverse complement strand
TTTATACTTCACTTTCATTGATAAATGAGAGCTTTGCTGGGACACTATTCTGAGTTGATAATTTCTTTTAGGACTCGGACTATGTCTCTCCATTTTCTTCTAGCTTGTAGGGTTTCTGATGAGAAATCAGTTGTTAGTCTAATTGGAGATCCTCTGAAGGTATTCTGGTGTTTCTCTCAGGCACATTTTAGAATCTTTATGTTGTATTTTTTGAAAGTTTGATTATAATGTGTCATGGTGAATGTCTTTTCTTATACATCTATTAGGAGTTCTATGTGCTTCTTATATTTGGGTATCCCTATCTTTCTCCAAATTGGGGAAGTTTTCTATGATTGTGTCACTGAATAAGTCTTTAATCTATCTCTTTACACACTTTCAGTAATTCCTAAGACACATATGTTTGTTTGTTTGTTTGATAGTATCCCATGAATCTTAAATATTATTTTTGATTTTGTAATTTTTTCTTCTTATTTTCCATGTGAGATAGTTCCAAGGGTTTGTCTTCTAAGATATTCCTTCTATTGCCTTACCTAGGCTGTTGTTCTAGCTTTCCACTGTATTCTTTATTTTACATATTGAATTCTTCATTTCTAATATTTCAGTTTGATATCTCTTCGATATCTATCTACTGACAGAATTTCTCAATCATATCCTATATGGATTTCTTTAACTTGCATATTTGTTTCTCTGTGTTTCTCAGTAACCTTATGATCATTCTTTTGAATTCATTTTCAGGCATCTCATCAATCTTTTCATCTTCACATTCTAATATTGAACTGTTGTTATGTTCCTTTTTGGAGAGTCATACTGTCTTCCCTGTTCACATTTCTTGTATTTTTAATATTTATTTCTCAGCATTTGTGGAGGAAACACTTGGTTTTCTCTCTGAGGGCTTTTACCTTTGAAATATGCTTCTATGGCTTAGTGGAATATCTGCTTTCAGTGGATATACAGAGTCATGCCTTGAGTGGGACAAGGGAGCTCTGGCCAGTGCTTGAGGGTGGGGTAATAGTCCAGGGTGACACCCAAGGGCTATGGTGGATTTTCTCTTTTGTTAGAAGGGGGAAAAACAAGATTGGGTTAGCAGGCATGATCACAGCCTCACCACATCTGTCCAAGGTGCACCAACTTTGCAGGGTGAGCCCACAGTGGCTACACACTCCACGCATGCAGGCACATGAACCACATGAAGAATCCTTGCATTCCTCAGGGTGAGCACAGAATCTCCTGTGATGACCCAATCTGAGTACTCAGGGAACTCTGAGCCTCTAAAGCCAGGCACAGTGATTGCCCACACCCCACACCTTATCATACAATCACAGAATTCCCACAGTCATAGTGAGCAATGCTTCCACAACGACAGGGGGCAGGGGATCCGCTTGCAGCCCTGCACATCTCCCCAGTCAAAGAGAGAGCATGGCTTAAGCCAATTGCCTGTCAAAAAGAAGCTGGGTGATGTTCTGCTTTGATAGAGCCTGGACAACTTGATAGAGTAACAGGAGGGGAGCACTTCACAGGCCCAAGAGGGCACACCACCCCCTGTCAACCCTCCAGGCTAGACTCAAAATAAGTGGGGAGTGTGACTTATCTCTCCAATAAAATCCTCTAGTGGTGCATGCTGCAGGAGCAGCTACTCACCTTATTAAGATGACACTTCCTCCCTGCTTGTCTCAAGTGTCTTCTGGAGGGATGGGAAGAAAGCTACGTGCTCTCCCTTCATCTGATTAGGTGGGTGCCCTGCTCCCAAGTAGCACTCCAGGCCGGGTCCACAAGGTTCTCCCTCAGGCACTATTACCAGTGACAAGGGCTGCCACAGATTTCTCTCATCTCACCCGAAGAAGATGGCATCTCCTCCAGCCACTGGCTGCAGGAACCACCAGTGATGTGCTGGTCACAGCTGCATGACTGTACCATTTCCACAGCTCCATGGCATCTCTCTTCTTTTGTTCTTTTTTTTTTTCAAGATTTATTTATTTATTTGAGAGACAGAGTTACACAGAGAGGGAGACACACAGAGAGAAAAGGAAGGAGGGAGGGAGGAAAGGAGAGAGAGAGAGGGAGAAACGGGGAGAGAGAGAGAGAGAGAGAGAGAGAGAGAGATCTTCCAGCAGCTAGTTCACTCCCTAAATGGCCACAATGGCTGGAGTTGGGCTGATCTGAAGCCAGGAGGCAGGAGCTTCTTCAGGGTCTCCTACATGGGTTCAGGGGTCCATGCACTTAGGCCATCTTCTACTGCTTTCCAGGCCATAGCTGGGAGCTGGATCAGAAATGGAGCAGCCAGAACTCGAACCAGAGTCCACATGGTATGCCAGCACCACAGGCAGAGGCTTAATCTGCTATGCCACAGCAATGGCCCTTACACTTGTTAAAATATTTGAAACTGATACACATTTTCTCATTTTTCTAGAACTGAGCTATAATTCTATTTCAAGCTACTATTTGTCTTTTGGACATTATCAAATTATGGTTTCTCAACAGAAACATGGCACCTGGAAGGCCAGGTCTTATAGAGTAGTCGTCTTTTTCCAAGTTCTTTTCAGAAGATGTAGAGTAAGAGAGTCATTCAAAATCACCCTCACCCGGATGGGCCTAAGGACTCTGTACTGTCTCAGGCCTTTTCCTCCTAGAAATCTTTTTTCTTCTTCTCTTATGAAATGCTAAATACTGGGAACTTTACAGAGATTTCTTGTTGTGTGTGTTCTACCCAGAGAGATGTACAAATCACATTTTTTTCTTTTTTTAAAAAAAATATATTTATTTTCATTTTATTTGAAAGGCAGAGAGACAAAAAGAGAGACACAGAAAGATCTTCCATCCCCTGGTTCATTCCCCAACATGCCTACAACAGCCACATTAAAATGAGGCTAAAGCCAGGATCCCAGAATTCAACCTAGGCCTTCCATGTGGGTGGCAGGGACCCAAGTATCTGGACCGTCTCCAGCTGCCTTCCAGGTTACACATGAGTAGGAAGCTGGGATTGGACGCAGAGCTGGGACTTGAACACAGACACTCCAATACAGGATCTGAGAACCAAGCAGTGTACTAGCCACTACACCAAACTCTCACTCCTCAACCACGTATTTCTTAGGCATCTGTGTGTGCTGCTTACCATGCTAAAGCATTAACAATGGATTTCATGAGTGCAGATGTGTTTTATTGATTATCCAATAAACACCAAACAGATCTATCTGAGATTTTCTTGTTTCATTCACACTCTGGGAAGCCGGTCTGGGAGTAGCAGAACAGATAGCTCCTTCTTAAGGATCCACGACATCAGGGCCCTTTTGTTCTCTAACTTCTTCTATCACCCATGGACTCTCCACCCTTCATCTAGTCTGGATGTATGGTAACTGAGATCTTCATCTGTTTACTCGAAAGCCTGATACTTTTCAAAAAATTGATGACGAGTCAGTGTTCAGACTTTGAAATTTTAAAAATCCTACTCTCTTGTGACTTAAAGAACTTTTCTTTCAAAACTGTTAGCTCCTCCATGGGTTTCAAAAGTAAAAATTTATACCTTTGATCTCTCTTCTGCTTGGTATTAATTATCTGAAATAATGAGTATGGAATTATCTTGCTCCTTCCTGAATTGGTGTGAGAGGAGCAAAAAGGATCATCAAGTAATATGAATTACCAAGAATATAAAGCACATTATTAAGATTCACTATTGTAAATATGTTAATTATCCCTCAAATTGAATTATAGACTCAATGCTATAGCAATCAAAATCTTACCAGATATTTCATAGAAATTGACCACCTGTTTTTAAAATTGATAATGAAATGCAGCATATCAAATTTAACCAGTAAATCTTTGAAGGCAGTCATGGTAAAGGAATTACTTTACCAGATAGCAAGACTTCATACAGCAAAAATGTTTAAGTCCATGTATTGGCAAAGAATAGGTAGGTATATCTAACCATGAAAGAGAACAAAGGGCCTAGCACTGGGCTCATAATTTATGTGTACACGGGATTTATTACAAAATTAGTCTACAGATGAGTGCAGAAAGGGTGGTCTTTTAAAAAAATGGTGTGAGTCCATTGGACATTCATTTACAAAAAAAAAAAAAAAAACTTGTTCTGTATACCTACTATACAGAAAATTCACTTGTAACATCTGAATGCAAGAGATAAAAATGTATGTGATATAACATTGATATATGTGATAAGCATTGATGAACAGGATTTTGTTTTTTAAATACGACACTCAAAGAAGAATTAACTACAAAAAGAAACATTACTAAGTTGGACCACATTAAAGACAGAAATTTTGCAGTACAAATAACCAACAAAGGGGTCACAAGTATAGTATATAAAGCACTCTTATAAGTAAATAAGAAAAAAACAATTCAAGACAAAAATGGGCAAGAGACCAAGGTGCTCTGATGTGGAATGCAAGCATCTTAACTGTTAAGCTAAATATCTGCCCCCAGAAAATGGAAACCTTTGAATACCATTCTATAATAAAAAAGATATAAGCGAACTATTAAATTTAAGAGATTATATCTTAGGTATTAATGGTCTCAACTTACTAATGGCAGGTGGATGATGACTAAGAACTGTAAACAAACATTGAGAAATTCTGAATCCCACATACCTCATTAATAAAAGATGTACCATCTCCAAAGCAAATGCATTTTCTATAGTAACAGTGTTAGTCGTATGCTCTAAAGACAGGATTAAAAGTATCCATGGCAAACCAGACTTTTTCCTGATATTTGTTAGATCAAGAATCACCCACACTACTTTTATGGAAAAACAACCCAAATTACAAATAACTAACTAGAAAATAAAATTTTAAACTATGTTTTCCTATTAGCCAGTAGGGGACTGTCTAATCAGATTCAGCTTAAAATTGTCTCCATTAAATTAAAAGCTAGAGATCAGATCACTTTTGAATACCACCATACAATCAAGAGATTTTTTGTGTGTGTGACTTTATTCTATAGCTGATAGCCATACCAGCAGGGAACAAATGCCCTAAAGCTGGAAAGTAGAACAGCTATCGAATTTTATTAACCTCCACAAACAATTCATTTCTCTATTTTATTGTCAAAGTTTCTTGAGTTACTATTATGATACTAGGAGAATAATGTTTGCCAAGTAAAAATTGGCTGCACAATTTGCATGCAAGCCTAAAAATGTTTTTAATTTGAGCTAGTTTTACTGGATGAAGGTTTTTAGCTGTCTCTAATATCACGGAGACAAGATATATGACAAATACAAAATAAATTAAATTTTCTCTCACTAAAGAAGTGAGCACAAACAATTACCAGAATTGCAGTCTGGGCATCTCTTCTTATAAATAACGAAATAAGCATCACGAAGGTGAAAAGTTTACACATTCAAAGTTGGCAGAGGCTCATTTCAATGAAGTGAGGAGAAATATACATTTAATCACCTGTGATGCCAACACAGATTTTGATATTTTGATTATACATTTAAAAATTAATATATTTTAAATATAAACTAATTTTTAAAATAAATTAATGTACCATAAAGAAAAAGAACAAAGACAAAAAAATAACATTTTGACAACAAGAATATTTGTGACTTTGACAAATTGGTTAACAGGTTTGGACTTAAATGCCTTTTTCTGTATAATTGAACTTCAATACGAAGTCTTTTCCAGCTTTCATATGTCATGATTATAATACACATTTATATGTATATAAATACACACATTCTAGAAGAAGGAAGAAGGGAGTGGATATATAAATGATTATTTCCGCAACACAGGAAAGAGAGAGAGTCCATATTTATGGGAATTCTTTTTATGGCACATATTCATTTCTGAAAATTATCTATAAGATTAGCAACCTCAACAATAATATTAGTGACAATGCAGTAACAATATCAAATGTCAGCCCTGTGCCAGGTATTTCACATAGAATATCTTGTTTTACCCTGCTAGTACACTATAGCAATACTCATACCTCTGTTGTATGGCGGTATGGACTGAGATTTGGAGAGGTAAGCTTCCTAAAGTCAGCCAGACAGCAAGTAGCAGAGATGGATCTGTACTTCATATGCGTCTACCCAAAACTCTTCCTTTTAACATTGGTGCCAATTGTCTTTTTATGGAGAAAAGTCTAGTTTTTCACATTTTCTTTATTCACTGACATTCATCCTAAAAGCTGGATTTTTATACACTGAAAATTGATTTTTCTCTGAAGCCTAATATTACACTTTGTTATCAAACTTTCTAAAATAATATTTAAGGAGAAATAATTTTAAATATATAAGTATGTTCAATAAAAGCATGCTCATTTTAAGGTAGTATATTTTTGGGTTATGCTTAATTGAAAAGAGTCTTGATTCAGAACATATTATCAATGATTTGAATATAATGTAGTTGAACTTAAATACCCATGTTGATCAATCCTTCATATATAACCAAAGTAGGAATTCCAATTCAAGTCTCTGCTTAGCAACACCCTCAGCATCTCTGTGACTCAGAGCATATAATTTGTCTTCTCTTGACTAATTTTTTTCCTGTATAAAGTGAGGATAAAAAATATATTTCAAAAACTCATTTCAAACATTCAGTGGGGTAACAAACATGAAAGTCCTCTGCAAAAGTTGAGGCACTAAATGATACTGTTTATGAAGGGAACACCATGCAAGACTTTTTGTCTTTTGACACAATTTTGTTATAGAGACTTCTGACTTAAATACTAATACATTAAATATTGAAAATGTTGATAAAACCGGAATTAACCTGAGGAAATTAGTATCCTTCTAAACTGTTACTGGGATATTAATTGTTATAAACTTTTGCTGATGCTTTTTGAAATTGTGAAATATGCATAGCCTTTGATCCATCATTTCTACTATAAGAATTTTTCCTAAAGGAGTATTTACAGTGTTTTCAATGGGTTGAAGCTTTTTTAATAGGAGAGAGAGAGAGAGAGAGATTAAATACATAATTGTCCATTGAATAGCTGTAATACATCCACATATTGGAACACTGTAAATATATGAGGAAGATCTTAGAAGTACTGACATAAAAGATGCCCAAGATGTATTATTATGTATTGATAAGTTAGAAAAGCAAGTTACTGGCTTGTGTGTACCGTAATATGATTTTTGAAAAAAAAATAGTTTTTTTGATTTGCAAATGCATTGGAAGACAGGTTTGAAGGCTATACATATGAAGCAAGTTATTAACAATGACTACTTTTATGGGCTAAAATGGATAACACTGGGTGGGGGAGATTGGGAAATCTGTTATTTTATATGTTATGGATTTAACTTTTTTTAGAAATAGAATACCTTTTTTTTACAGGAGACCTTAGTCTGATTTTTTAAAAAAGTCACAGAAAGGGACAGGCTCTGTGCTGTAGCAGGTAAGTTGCTGCCTGCATCCCATATGGGCGCCAGTTTGAGTCCCAGCTGCTCCACTTCTGATCCAGCTCTCTGCTGTGGCCTGGGAAAGCAGTAGAAGAAAGCCCAAGTCCTTGGGCCCCTGCACCTGCATAGGAGACCCAAAAGAAGCTCCTGGCTCCTGACTTCGGATCAACCCAGCTCCTGCCATTGTGGGCATTTGGGGAGTGAACCAGTGGATGGAAGACAACTTTCCCTGTCTCTCTCTCTGCAACTCTGCCTTTCAAATAAATACACAAATTTCTAAAAAGCCACAGAGAGACAGAGAAAGACAGAGAGGGAGAGACAGACAGAGAAATCTTCCATCCACTGGTTCACTTCCCAAATGGCCGCAATGGGTAGGGTTGGGTTAGGCCTAAGCCGGAAGCCAGGAACTTGTTCCAGGTCTCCCCTGTGGGTGCAGGGGCCCAAAGACCCAGGTCATCCTCTTTTGCTTTCACAATGCATTAGCAAGGAGTTGGATCAGAAGTGGAACAGTGAAGAATCAAACACTGCCCATATGGGATGCTGGCACTGCAGGTAGCAGCTTAATGTGCTAGGCCACAATATCAGCCCTAGAAATAGAATACTTTAAAAAGGTTGGCTATAATGCAATGTATTGGAGTGAAATGGACATTTTGAGATTTGATGATTGTTTGCAACTCTTTTCTCTACTGTTGAGGAACAGTGTTTTTTTTTTTTTTTTTTCTGCTTATTGCTTGTTGAACTCTTTACTTAGTGTAGGGTTAATCTTATGAGTATAAAGTAAACTGAAAACAGATCTTTGTAAAAGTTAAGAATGGGAATAGGAGATGCAGGAGTGAAGGAAGGGTGGAAAGTATCACTAAGTTACTAAATCTGTATATATGAAATACATGAAACTTGTATACCTTAAATAAAGTAAATAAATAAATAAACATAAAGCATAAAAGGTTGCTATTTTCCTTGAAACTGTATGCTTAGTAAATTAACATGAATACATTAGCCAGAGATGAGATAGAGAAGAAGAACCATGTTATGTCCATTTTTATGTGTACTTGTTTTTGATGACAACTACTGAATTTTCAGCTTCACAAATGCGTGACATAATTGAAAATAAATGTAGTAATCTAATGTAGAAACAACAAGATTTTCTTTGCTTGTGGTTTATGCTTTGTCCAACAGATGACTGTCTTGTCTGTCTCTGTCATTCTGCCTTTCAAGTAGATGAAAATCAACAAATAGACATTTAAAAAAGAAATATTTGTGAAACTATAGTAATTATTAAGGCCCTGGCTGATGTTACCTTCTTCTAGAAGTGATTCTCTCCTTTTCCTGGCACCAGGGCATAGGCAGATCTCCTTTAACTGGGTTGATCTTGTTAGAATACTGGTTTCATAATTTATGAGCCTTGGTCCATCGGCAATTCACCCTATTCTGAGGCCCCTCTCAGAAACCAGGGCTGTTCACCTGTGTCTCTCCTTCTCCACTTCTGACCTATAATCTTTTACTCCTAGGTATCATCAGACATCTGGAAGCTCTGAATGGCTTCTCAGTCTTTTTGCTATTTATTTCTGCTCAGTTTCATCCACATTTGGCTCCATACCACTTGCAAGCTGACAGATGCCCCGAGGGGAAAACCACCTCCATGCACTTTTCTTCGGATTGTGGGCTCCTCGGGAACTTGCTGTGTTGGAAGTCTGAATACTAAATGTTGTTGTAAACACTGTGCAGTTTCCCCCTCTCTTAGGTGTCATGATCTCCTTGGCATCTCCATCTCTGGATTCGCACGGCTAGGATTCAGCAAATGCACTGAGTGGGGGTGTGCCACAGAATATCAGTCTTACCTCAACGTCTTTCCTTTCCTTTCCCTCTGGGATTCAAATGCTATCTGCTTTCAAACACCCATACTAATTCTGGGATCCTCAAATACTAACTGACTTCAGAGATCCCATTTATCCAGGTTTTCCTATTGGTTTCTGTGGAATGGTTAACTAATCGATTGTAACCTGGAGCCTTTAACCCTCAAGGAATCTTCGAGGACAGTAAGGATGTTAATTGGGTTAGTTACTCACCGCAAAGCAGGGGTTACAGAGGGCTTAGTTGAAAGCTTCTATAAAGGAAAGTAATGATGGGATACTCGCTCAACAAAGAAAATGCAGTATGTGGGTCTGAATAAAGAAAGTCCAGATGAAGAGAAGCTTGCCATTGGATGTTGGCCCAGAATTCAGGAATGCAAAGCATGGGGTCATTATCTGATTCCAAACAGAACGTCCCTCATCACAGACCTTTCCCTCTCCGAACGCAAACACGCCCGTGTCAACCCTTCTTAGGACAATCCCATCCAAGTGCAATTTCTCTCCTTCCCTGTGTGACGGAGAATCACTGTCCTGGCTGAGCTGGCATTCTGACAGACTGCTGCCGGTGATGCCTGACTCCGAGAAGTGACTTCTAGAAAGCACTGTGGCTGTGCTCTCACAATGCCAGGACACATCTAAGGCTCTGCTTCTCACCCTCAGCTTCGAAGCTCCAACTCCACTCTTGTCTATCAGATTATCTTTTTGTCTGAAACTATGCCCTCAGATAAAGCTGGCCCCATCTTAACCCATCAGCTGTCAGGAGGGGGACTTTTGCTCAAGTCACAGTCATCAACATGTATGTAGACTGCGGCAATAGCCCCTTAACCTTCATATAAGTGTCACTTGAATGCCATGCATTCTCCACGTGCTGTCAGGCATTTCTTTATAGATTTGATCATATCACTTCCTTGGTCAAACCCTTCCTAGCTCTTCACTATCTAAATATTGCATAATCAGCTCTTGATGCAATGAAAACTTTAATGATTATATTGACAATTTATGAGGACAGCATGAAATATCAAAATATATGGAATATGGTCAAAACTGTTTTTAGAAAAAGGTCATAATTTCAAATGCATTATTATGAAATAAAAAGATCTAAAAATCAAAGGCTAAAAAAGGAATAATAAAATAAAAGAGAATAGAAAAAGAAATGATAGAAGATGTGTAATTGATAAATAAATCTAATTGGTGCCTTAAGGAAGGAGAAATAAAGAATAAGTAAACATGCCCATTTAATACAAAGGATAAAACACAAATAATATAACAGATCATGCAAAGCATATTTGAAATTATGACAAAGTAACATGTTTAAATCTATTTAAATCTATTCTTATAAAGCAGGAAATCTTGATTTTAAAAAAAGAATATTTGCCAAAGAATATAAATGTTGACAAAATTAATTCAGTAATCCTATGAGAACTAGGGAAAGTTGTCAACTACCCACAAGAAAGTGTATGATCCAAGTAGTTTCAAAATCTAGCAATTTAGTTAATATGGCTCAAAGCATACAATTAGGAAAATTTCCAAATAATTTATAAACTAACTATAACTCATAACAGAATTTAATAAAAATAGAGCAAAAAACAAAACAGGTGATTAATATCATTTTTGAAAACCAAGGTAAAAATTTAAAAATCAACAAAGCATTTTATATCAATATTGCATAGATGACTCAGTATTAGAAACTCTATTAATATAATTCACCATATCTAAGGACCAAAATTTAAAAAAAATCCACATCATCATGTAGGTAGGTGCCAGCTTGTATTCCTATGAAAGAAAAACAGCAAAACAGTAATATAAGATACTTACTAAACGCGGTGAGGACATTTAGCTCCTAAACAATATCTAATTGTGAAACAAAGAATGTGTAAATATTAGAATCAAGAAAAAAGCCTAAATGTATCCTATCACTACTACTATTTACCATAATTCTAGATATGCTAGTCAGTATATCAGAAAAAAGTATAAATTTAAAATGATAAACTTATATTCATCAGCTACATTGGAATTTACATAAAATAAAATTCACTGATGTTAATGTACAATTCAATGATGTTTGGCAAATTTATACGATCATGTCACTGTGGCCATAGTCATGGTGCAGTATATCAATGCATAAGGGTCCCTGTGTACTTTGGAAATCTTTTTCCTCTACCCCCTGCCTCTGGCGACTGCTGACCCACATTCTGTCACTATTGTTTGCATTTTCTATCATTTCATATAAAAGTAATCATGCAGGATATATTTTGTATTTGACTTTCTTCATAATGCATAATGCTTTAGTGATTCATCCTTGTTGAGTATATTGGTAGTGTCATTGCTATACAGTAGTTCATTTTAATAGATATATCACAATTTGTTTATCGATTGACTTGTTGATGGGTGTTTGGTTTCGCTTCCAGTTTGGGAGGAGGTACTCTGTTGAAGCTGCTAAAATATTTGCTTGCAAGTCACAGTATGAATATATGTTTTCTTTTCTCTTAAGTAAATGCCTAATAACAGGATCAGTGGACCTGGTGTAATTGTGTGATGA
Organism: Oryctolagus cuniculus; assembly: GCF_964237555.1. Classification (NCBI taxonomy): domain Eukaryota; kingdom Metazoa; phylum Chordata; class Mammalia; order Lagomorpha; family Leporidae; genus Oryctolagus; species Oryctolagus cuniculus. The sequence continues at coordinate 130,221,169 of NC_091437.1, read as the reverse complement.
ATAACAAAGTGGCAAACTATTTCCTACACTGGCCATAACATTTTGTTTTAGCAGTTGCTCAGCCTCCTTGGCAACACACAAAACTATCTGTATTCTTAGTGTTAGAAATTTAAGAGGAAGTATATAAGTATTCCATTTTAGTTCTAAATTGCCTTTCCTGAGAGAATAGTGCTGTTGAACATTGTTTTATTATTGCATTTGACATTCATATTTCTGCTTTGTTAAAGTCTCTTCCATATTATTTTGCTCACTTTTCTTATTTTTCTTCTTAAGTTGAAAGAATTCTTTATATATTCTGAATGTAAACTTAATCTATTTTTTCAGAGTTTAGTCTATAATTTACCTTTTAATTTATTTACCAGTATTTTTGAAGGACAAAAATTTAAATTAAAAATCTTTATTTATTTATTTGAGAGGCAGAAAGAAAGAGTAACAGACAGACAAGAGAGCTCCCATCTACTGGTTCACTCCCAGGTGTTCTCAACAGGTGGGGTTGGGCTGGTCTGAAGCCATGAGTTGGGAACTTAGTCCAGGTTGCCAAAGTACATAGCAGAAACCCAGTTACCTGTTATCAGTTGCTGCCTCCCAGGGTGCATATTATCAGAAAGATGAAATTGGGAGCAAAGCCAGGACTCCCACCCAGGTACCCTGATTTAGGATTGGGCCTCTTAACTGCTAGGCCAAATGCCTGCCCTAATTTTCTCTAATATTGAAATTTAATTATTTTCTTTAGCATGTACTTTGAGGGCCATGCGTTAAAAATGTTTCCTTAAACCAAATCACAAAGAATATTTTTTTTGCTTTATTTTAGGTATCTAATAATTTTACATGTTATATGTATGTCTGTGATCCATTCTGAATTAATCCTTGTGTGCCACGTGAGACAGATACTGACATTCATTGCTTTGCATGTCGATATTCAATGGCTTCTGCATGAATTGTTGAAAAGACTATCATTTCCCCTGTTGAAATATGCAGACACTTTTGTCAAGAAACCGGTTAAGCGTGTATTTGTTGGTCTTTTTCTTGATGGACAATTTTGTTCCACTTATCTGTATGTGGGTCACATTGCCTTAATTATTATAGCTTCATAAGAAGTTTTGAAGTCAGGGAGTGGAAGTCCACCTTGAGTCAGATTTTTCAAACATATTTTGTCTTCTCCAGGTGCATTGCATTTCCAAACTGAAAGCAAAAAACAAGAAACAAAAACTGGGGACAGATGTGTGGCACAGCAATTTGGACTGCTACTTGTGACACCTGCATCCCATATCAGAGCGCCAGTTTGAGTCCCAGCTACTCTGCTTCAGATACAACTTCCTGCTAACGCATCCTGGGACACAGCATACAATGGCTCAAATACCTGGGCCCTTGCCACCCACGTGGTAACCTGGATTGGGTTCCTGAGTTCTGACTTTGGCATTGGCCCAGCCCCAGCCATGGCAGGAACTTGCCTAAATCAACAGATGGACAGATGGGCTCTCTCCTTCTCTCTCTCTCTCTTTCTCTCTCTCTCTCTCATTCTCTCTCTCTCCTTCTCTCTCTCTGTGTGTGTGTGAATGTCTGACTCTAATTTTTTAGAATTACACAAAACACAAATCTTAAACCTATCCCTGTTTCTTTCAAATATGATTTCCATTTCCCCTTTTCATTATGTCTGCCACTGTTGTCACTTCTATCTATGTTATAAGTGCCCAAATAATTACTGTTATTCTTATTTCATAAAATAGATTCTCTTTTAACATGATTAAAATGCAGAAAAAGTTCATTTTATATTTACCTATATACTCATTTTTGGTGTATTTTAATCCCAGGTATACTAGCTGCTATCATTTTCTAGCTGTTATCATTTTCTTCCTCCTGAAGTCATTCTTTTTTTTTTTTTTTTTTTTTTTTTTTTGACAGGCAGAGTGGATAGTGAGAGAGAGAGACAGAGAGAAAGGTCTGGCTTTTGCCATTGGTTCACCCTCCAATGGCCTCTGCGGCCGGCGCGCTGCAGCTGGCGCACCGCGCTGATCCAATGGCAGGAGCCAGGTACTTCTCCTGGTCTCCCATGGGGTGCAGGGCCCAAGCACTTGGGCCATCCTCCACTGCACTCCCTGGCCACAGCAGAGAGCTGGCCTGGAAGAGGGGCAACCGGGACAGAATCCGGCGCCCCAACTGGGACTAGAACCGGGTGTGCCGGCGCTGCAAGGCGGAGGAATAGCCTAGTGAGCCACGGCGCCAGCCCTGAAGTCATTCTTTAAACCTTCCTTAAGTTGATTCTACTGTTAATAAATTCTTTCAACTTTTGTTTGTTCTACAACGTTTTCACTTTTGAAAAAAGTTTTTGCTAAAGTATGAAACCTAGACAAAAAATTTGTTCTTCCTTTTAGTATGTAGAACATGCCTTCTATTATTTCCTGGATTATATAGTTTATAATGCGTGATCTACTGCCATTTTATTTCTGTGGTTCTGTGCATGTTTTTTTTTTAGGATGTTTTAAGATTTTTTTCTTTATCATTGGTCGTCATCAAATTTTTGAATACATGCTTTGAATTTTTTTTATTGTTTATTTTGTTTGATTCTGAAATGATTTGAGTTTCTTGGGTCTATACGTTTGTACTTTTTAACAAACTTTGAAACATTTCCCCCATTGTTACCTTGTCTCGCATTTTCCTCTTCTTTTTGGTTTCCAGTTATGCGTTATGTCCTATGGTTTGATATATATTGATGCTCCATTCATAATTGCAGTCCTTTTTTTATTTCCTCGGTGACTTATTTTGGATCGTTCTATTACTACATTTTCACAATGACTGATAATATTTTTCCATAAAGTCTCATCTACTTTAACCCCATATTAATGTAGTTTCATTTCAGATAATGTATTTTTCATCTCTAGTCCATTGATATTTTTTCATATTGTCCATTTTTTCTTTTCATCGTCTATGCTGTTTTCTTTGACTTACTTGAACAGAAAAACATACTTACACCTCTCTCTCGAAGATCTGTTAATCTTATCATCTGTTAGTTCTGATTCTGTTTTTACTGATTTATTTTTTCCTGATTGTGACTCAAATTTTTATTTCTTTGTATTCTTGGTAGTGTGTTCTGGAAACTATGAATCTGAGATTCTTAGATATTGGATTTTTTTGAGGTCTTTTAAATAGTGTAGTGTTTTATTTTCACATGAGTTAAATTTCTTGCATCTTTATTAAGTTCATAGTCCCTTTATTACGGCAATATTTTAAAAATTTTTTTAAAGATTTATTTTTATTTATTTGAAAGTCAGAGTTACACAGAGAGAGAAGGAGAGGCAGAGAGAGTGAGGTCTTCCATCCTCTGGTTCACTCCTCAGATGGCCACAATGGCTGGAGCTGCGCTGATCCGAAGTTGGGAGCTAGGAGCTTCTTTCAGGTCTCCCACGTGGGTGCAGGGGCCCAAGCACTTGGGCCATCTTCTACTGCTCTCCCAGGCCACAGCAGAGAGCTGGATTGGAAGTGGAGCCCATACAGGTTCCCGGCACTTCAGGTGGCGGCTTTTGCCCCAGTAATATCTTCTGGGACTCCACTTAATGCCACATATATTTTGATATCTTTCAACTCTGCTTCTGGGAAACACAAACAATCCCCAACCCTTACGAGTTCCTGAAATTTACCTGTCTACTGTCATTCAGGGTTTCTTTTTCCCTGGCCCATTCTGGGGCTTTTATCCAGGAATCACCCTGAATAATTTCCAGTCACAAAGGAAAGTAGACACAGAGATCAGTACTAAGACAAAGACTTGAGAGGACATTTCTAAAGGTGTCCTGGGCTTTCTCTTTCTGTGGGTAGGTTTCTCCTCTACAATACGAGCCGCAGCTTGCTGACCTCTCTGAACCTAGCACTTGATCAGCCAGGCTGCTTCGGCAGAGCAGTTTGCTTGATCCCTGTTCTGTACACTGGAAACTGTGTTCAGGAAGCAAGCTGGTCCCACTGGAGGGCTCACTCTGTTTAATTTGATTCTCTGGGGATTTGTGGGTACTGTGCCATCTTCTCCCTACTAAGTCATTGTTCAATAAATTTTGTTCACTGTTGCAATTGATTCGAGTGGGTAAATGTGATCTTTGTCACTTCATCATGGAAATAATGATAAGTATATAATAATGAAATAATACATATAATATGTAATACGCAATATGTAATGTGGTATAATAAGCCTTCATAAATATTTAAAAGGAAGATGTAGAAGTAAATACTATTTACAGTATTTTATTGGAAAATTTAAGAAAATAAGCAGAAAAGCAATGAGATCTAATAGAAGAGCTCATTATGGAGGCAAATATTAAACAAAGTTGTAAAATTCAAATTCAAATATTACAATGCTATAAAGCTTCATTCATTCACAGGACCTACAAAAGTGTAGAATCATTACAAATACACTTATGGAATATGTAATAAGAAATATGAAGAAAACTATTCAATTTTCCTGAAGTATATTAAGAAATACCATGTTTCCAGACAGCAATATAAGTAATATAAAATAAAAAAATTTCTCCAAATAGATTTGTAAATGTTATTCTATACTCAAAACAATAAAACTAAATGATTGCCTTGAGTGACACCAAAATGTCACATGATAACATCATATTCATCCTGAAAACAAGAGTATAAGAATATGGCTTTGGGGACTGGCGCCATGGCTCACTTGGTTAATCCTCCGCCTGCGGTGCCAGCATCCCATGTGGGCCGGGTTCTAGTCCTGGTTGCTCCTCTTCCAGTCCAGTTCTCTGCTGTGGCCCAGGAAGGTAGTGGAGAATGGCCCAAGTGCTTGGGTCCCTGCATCCGCATGGGAGACCAGGAGAAACACCTGGCTCCTGGCTTCGAATCAGCGCAGCGCCGGCCATAGCGGCCATTTGGGGAGTGAACCAATAGAAGGAAGACCTTTCTCTCTGTCTCTCTTTCTCATTGACTATAACTCTACCTGTCAAAAAAAAAAAATATGGCTTTACCTAGAAAACAAATCCTAGTATTAAATCCTAGTATTATAATAATGCTTAAGCGTAAAAGAGTGGCCATTAATATCAGGAAGAAAACTGGATTTCTTTCTACTACCATTATTTACTATAATTCTTTTAGCTGTAACTACTGTCATTAGTCAAAGGGTTAGGGACTAAAATATTGAAAAGAATATCAACTAAAGTATGAAAGTAGCAAATTATATATACAAATTTGGATAGAATATATAATGATAATCTCAGTTTAACATCAAGGAAAACAAAACTACATCATTTACAGATGTACATATAGATGATTAGATTTATAACTGAGGGAAAGATGCAATCACAAACATCAAGCTTCTGATTATCTGTAGAGACAGGAAGCGGGCCATGACAGAGGAAGGGCTCATGAATGGATTTCAGCACACTGAAAATATGATGGCTTAAGTTGTGGCTACATGAGTTGACATTTTATAAACATCACTTGTAGCTCTGCATTTTAGTAGTATGTGTTAATTTTTAAGTTACTTATTTTTATCTACTTGAAAAGCAGAGTAACAGAGAGAAAGAGCTTCCATCCTCTGATTTACTCCCAGATTCTCCACCACCCAGACCACTGCAGGCTGAAGCTAGCAGCCTAGAACTCCCTCTAGGTCTCCTTCATGGGCGGCAGTGGCCAAGTACTTGAGCCTTCATCTGCCACCTCATGCGTTGTGCATTAGCTGGAAACTGAAGAGGGGCAGAGAGTATCCAGGACTCAAACCATGTACTCTGATATAGGCTGCAGGTATCCCCATGGCTGCTTAACCACCGCAGCACAACGCTCAGACCTGTGTTTGTATTTCTCAATTCACATTTTTCACTACAAATAAGTATATATAGGTGTGTGCATATAAAACCATACATAAAAACATAAGAATAAGCAATAAATGTACAAACTATAGTCAAAAGATGGGAAATTTCATGAGAATCCTGAAATAACCCTAAATTAAATGGAGATTTTTTTAGATGAGATGGCTCAGTATTCTGGAGCTGAAGATTCTCATTAAGTTTGTAAGTTTCATGCAAGAACACTGAACATTTTAAAGACTAAACGTGGAATAGGATAACAGTATTCCAAATTTTACATGCAAAACTAAGTATTATGGTAATGTGTCCTATTTATTATGAAAATTCATTTTTAAATACTATTAACAGAAAAGACATATTAGGATGCTTCAAATGGTTTGTGGAAAGTGGAATTTAAGCATAAATTTATTTTGGTATAAAAAATTTGAAATCTACATATAGATTTTTCATAATATGTATTTTCCATAAACATTTTGAAGATCCCTACATGCATGAAATTCAAAACTGTTTATTCCAAAATAATCTTATCTTTTACTGTAATTTCCTATGACTTTTGAAGAATATACTTGTGTATGTGCGTGTATACCTATATACTCTTTTAAAAAAATATTTTATTTGTTTATTTGAGAGACAGAATTACAGACAGTGAGAGGGAAAGACAGAAAGGTTTTCCATCTGCTGGTTTGCTCCACTGGTTTGCTCCCCAAATGGCCGTAATGAGTAGAGCTGGGTCTGTCTGAAGTTAGGAGCCAGGAGCCTCCTCCAGGTCTTCCACACAGGTGCAGGGGCCCAAGCACTTGGCCCATCTTCCACTGTTTTCCCAGGCCATAGCAGAGAGTTGGATTGGAAATGGAGTAGCCAGGATTTGAACTGGTCCCATATGGGATGCTGGCGCTGCAGGCAGAGGATTAATCTACCGTGCCACAGCACCGGTCCCCCTTGTTCTCTTTACACACATACACACACAGATACACACATGCACATGAGTATATATACTCTTTTACTTAGCAATTCCATTTTTTGAAAACTATATTAAGGAAATAATTGGACAAGTGTGAAAAACTCCGTATAAAGATATTCACCATGGTATCTGTATATAATAACAAGAAGATAAGAAAATATATAAATGTTTAACAATAGAGAAATCATGAAATTCACATAATAGAATACCATTTTGTCACCAGAAATTATTTATGAAACATATTATTGAGTGAAAATAACAAGTACTGTATAATTCCATTCATTTTTTTAAAAATTGTATGAATGTATGCATTGAAACATGTTGAGAATGCAAAGCAGAAAGATTTTTTTTAACATTGTTATCTCTATATGACAGGATTTTAAACAATAATCACCTTTATAATTTTTCATTTAACATAAAGAATATTTAAGAATGGAAATTTGGCACAATGGTTAAAATGACGCTTGGGGCACTGGCTCCCTGTGTGAGTGCCTGGGTTTCAGTCTTCAGTCCATTTCCAGTTCTAGCTTTTGCTAATGTGCCCCCTGGGAGTCAGCAGGTGATGGCTGAGTACTTGGGTCCCTTGCTTACTTGGAAGACTCAGGTGAGTTCTGGTCTCCTGGCCCAGACCTTGCAGTTATGGGCATCAGCGGAGTAAACCAATGGGTGGAAGATTCTCTCTCTCCCTCTCTCTGGTTTTAAATAAATAAAAATTTAAAAAGGAAAGTGTGCTTATGTTCTAAAGAATATTTTAAAATATTCTAAAGAATATTTAGAAAATATAAATACCAACAAAAAGATATTTTCTATGTATAAAACAGACTGGAAGTTTTACATGTAAATTCAATATTTATAGGAAAATAGGTAGATATAAGTTTATATACTACTTACAAAATTATAAATTAAAAATGTTTCAGAAAAGTGATTTTCCAACGCATCAAAACTATTATTGAATTTTTTTTTTTGACAGGCAGAGTGGACAGTGAGAGAGAGAAAGACAGAGAGAAAGGTCTTCCTCTTGCCGTTGGTTTATCCTCCAATGGCCGCCGCGACCAGCGCGCTGTGGCCAGCGCACCGCGCAGATCCGAAGGCAGGAGCCAGGTACTTCTCCTGGTCTCCCATGGGGTGCAGGGCCCAAGCGCTTGGGCCATCCTCCACTGCACTCCCTGGCCACAGCAGAGAGCTGGCCTGGAAGAGGAGCAGCCGGGACAGAATCCGGCACCCTGACTGGGACTAGAACCCAGGGTGCTGGCGCCGCAGGAGGAGGATTAACCTAATGAGCGGTGGCGCCGGCCTATTATTGAATTTTAATAGTGAAAAATTAGCTGTGTTTATTGAAGGTTGGTTAAACAAATGTCAAGAGTCATACAATGGAAGCCTATGCAGCCATTAAAAGTGATGATGCAGGGCCGGTGCCGTGGCTCGGTTGGTTAATCCTCTGCCTGCAGTGCTGGCATCCCATATGGGTGCCAGGTTCTAGTCCTGGCTGCTTCTCTTCCACTCCAGCTTTCTGCTGTGGCCCTGGAGGGCAGTAGAGGATGGCCCAAGTGTTTGGGCTCTTGCGCCCGCATGGAAGACCAGGAAGAAGCACCTGGCTCCTGGCTTTGGATCGGCACAGCACCAACCATGGTGGCCATTTTGGGAGTGAACCAATGGAAGGAGGATCTGCCTCTTTCTCTCATTGTCTGTAACTCTACCTGTCAAATAAAAAAAAAGTGATGATGCATATTTATCCTTTGCAACTTAGAAGTTCATATGAGAAAAAGCCATACGTAGAAGTAACTTTGTGGAAGCTACTTATCATCGAATATATTTGAATCCTAAGCTTAAAGATGTGTCAACAATAATTATCTCTGAGTTGTGAATACTGGAGATTTTAGTTTTTTCCTTTTTTAAGTTTATACTTTGAATGAAATGTGATAAAAAATAATGATGGTAAAGACCATCTCTATCTACTACATCTCTATTCTACTAATAGCAGTGGCCTTTGAGTTCAACTTGATTTCCAATTGATAAGATACAACTGGTTACACCTGCCACTAAGGTTATTTAGATTTCAAAAGAAGTTGGAAAAGGAAACTGAGCAATATACAGCATTAAAAAAAATAAATTGGCTCAAGGCAGTTTCTGACATCTTGGTCACTTAATACTCAAAGTTATTTGTGGTCACAATAGAAAAGACTTACTGTATGTGGATAATTAGAAGTCTTTTCAGATTTTATACCCAAGAGACATGTAACTCCTCGATGCACATAAGTAACAATCATTCTCTGCTGTAGATCTATCTTACCAACACCAGCCCTTCCTTACTGCATAAACATCTAGTCCGTGAATTACTCTGGTTTTATCTGATGCATAATTCCTAAATCCTCATTCTCATGGATCCAGTAAAGGAAAACACCTAACAATTTTCCTTGAGTTAATATTGAGTTAATATTGCAAACCCTCAAATGTCCCTGATGTTACAGAAAAAGCCACACAGCAAAATGTTTGCCTTTTTCTTCTTATTTGTCCCTAAAGCGACTTCAAAAATCAAATCTCTCTTTCCCGAACACCCCACATTCTGGAACGAGCTACATGTGTCCTGGAAATTTTCCTATTGCTCAGTTTCCCAAGAAAACTTTTCCATCTTGTCCTTAGCTTGGCCACCTGGTTTGAATCTAACCTCTCATGTGGACTCATGACACTAAACAAGACGATTTTTTTACTCTACATTCCTACAGTTCTCAGCTCACACTTTCTAGCAGAGGTAAATTTCTATTTCTATGCAAGCATCATCACACAGCCTGGCATATGGCTCTACCAATGTTTATTTTACAAATAATAGAAGATAGCAACCAAGATAGTTACATAAATGCAAGTAATAGCATGCATATACAATCAAGAGCAATTTCAGAAGAATACTGATGGCTTGTTATGCTATTACATGCAAATACATACACAGGTTTTCTTGTACTCCTCTTCCTTCTGTCCTAGTTAAGAGTTCTCAAAAGGGATCCGAGTGATTGTGAAAGGTACATTACATTTCAAGATTTTGCATTCATTTAAGTGAAAGCATGCAACAAAAATACAGAACAGAACAAAAAAAATATGACTGGTTTGTATTCTTAGGCTGTGATTCTGTGGTCATGACTTGGCAAACATTTCTACTTTGATAGAAATAAGGATCGCAAGATTGGGTCCAGGGAGGGCAAGAGTTTAGCTTGAGTTCAAAGAGTCACTTAATGAAGCAGACACTGAATGGATCAGAAAGATTTCTTTATTGTTGTTTGTGGTGTTTTGCTTTTGGCAAACATCCTGGTAGCAATGTCATTTTCCCGGCAGAAATCCATGATTATGTCTCACATTAGTTCGTATTAGCATCTACAGAGGACAGGTCTCTGCCAGTGAGTGCTCATACACACACAAACGCAATAATAGCTGAGAGAAACCTTCTACTCATGACTGAGTGATCCTGCCTCTGGCAAGGCAGAAGCAAGTATCTCTCAGGGGAAGTTGCTGCTGTTACTATTTTAATTTGCAAGCCACATTTCTTTGGATGATGATGAGATTTAAAACAACCTAGACATAGAGGATCCTAGTTTAATAAGATAAGAACACAAACAAAAAAAGCAAACAAAAATACTTTTAGCCTTTCTCTCTAGTCATAGAATAAAAAAATCAGCTCTCCCCTGGAAAAAAATCTTGCAGAGATGTCATAGATACAGGCACTGATTGAAAATGCCATGTAACCTGAGCCCAGTTCAATATCCAGTGTTACAGTGCCATCCAGTACTGAAAGATAAGTATAAGGGTGGATGATATTTAAGAATAATGAGGAAATAAACACTTTCTTTTTTTTATTTTTTATTTATTTATTTTTATTTATTTTTTTGACAGGCAGAGTAGACAGTGAGAGAGAGACAGAGAGAAAGGTCTTCCTTTGGTTCACCCTCCAATGGCCGCCGCGGCTGGCGCGCTGCGGCCAGCGCACCGCGCTGATCCGATGGCAGGAGCCAGGTACTTATCCTGGTCTCCCATGGGGTGCAGGGCCCAAGTACTTGGGCCATCCTCCACTGCACTCCCTGGCCACAGCAGAGAGCTGGCCTGGGAAATAAACACTTTCAAGAACATACTAATTGTTATAGACGCCTTAATAGATTTGGCTCAGGGGTCAGCGCTGTGGTGTTGCAGGTAAAGCCACCACCTGCAATGTTGACATCCCATATGGTCACCGGTTTGTGTCCCAGCTGCTCCGCTGTCAATCCAGCCCCCTGCTAATTTGCTTGTGTAAAGCAGCTTAATTAAGATGGCCCAAGTACTTGTGTCCCTTCCACCTCCATGTGGGAGTACTAGAAGAAGTTCCTGGCTCCTGGCTTCAGCCTTGCCCAGCCCTGGCCATTGTGGGTATTTGGGGAGTGAAACAGCAGGTGGAAATCTCTCTGTCTCTCTCTGTTTTTCTTTTCTTTTTTTTTTTTTTTTTTTTTGACAGGCAGAGTTAGACAGTGAGAAAGAGAGACAGAGAGAGTTATAGACAGTGAGAGAGAGACAGAGAGAAATGTCTTCCTTCCATTGGTTCAACCCCAGTGACCACCACGGCCGGCACTGCGCTGATCCGAAGCCAGAAGCTGGGTGATTCCTCCCAGTCTCCCATACGGGTGCAGGGCCCAAGCATTTGAGACATCCTCCACTGCCCTCCTGGGCCACAGCAGAGAGCTAGACTGGAAGAGGAGCAACTGGAACTAGTACCTGCCACCCCAACTGGGACTAGAACCCCTGGGTGCCGGTGCCGCAGGCAGAGGATTAACCAAGTGAGCCACGGTGCTGGCCATCTGTCTCTTTCCCTCTCTGTAACTCTGACTTTCAAATTAAATAAATAAATCTTTAAAAAAGATATGGCTCATTCATTGTGTATACTGACTTGAAGATATGAGTATTGAAATATTTTCCCTTAGAATAAAAAGTTATGCATATTTAAATGCATTGTACATTTTGTATTATGTATGCAAAATATGTGTTACACCAAACTAGTTAAGCCATAATATGAAACAGTTGCACTTATGGCATAAAAATGTATCCTGAGAGTACTAAGTCTATCTCCACAAGTCTTAAATTGAATGATCTTTGACATAGTACAACAAGAAAATGTACCTGACTTAAATAAAAGATAAAGTAGTATAGAAAAACACTAATAGGAACAAAAAGCTCTTCAATGATAGCTTTGAGTTGTATATATTGGGCACAGTAGAATTATAGCTTTTTTATTATTATAACTAAATAAAACAAAAACACATAGGATTGAGCCTCCAATTTTATCACTGAGAAGTCACTCATTACTGCTCATTTGCAGTGGATTTCCGGAGCTAGAGAGAGATGTGAAACAACTGCTCAGTATTGCTTAGCATGTACTCATGACCATCATCGGGCAGAACTACTAGATGCTCACTTTCTCTGTATTTATACCTCAGCAACCTGTGGTGAGGCTCGACAGCCAGCTGTCTGTCCTGGAAATATGTATCTGAGCAACACTGTGTTGTTAGAGCAGATTGTTTCCCTGGCGGGAGGGAACATTTTCAACACATACCTGTACAGGATTTACATGACTCATCTTCATCAAAAATGCCCTCTCCAGTGTGGTTGCTTTCTTTCTTGGATCTGTTCTGGGAAGAAACATTCTTCAGGCAGGAACCTCCTCTACCTTTTCTCCAGTTCCCCTCTTAGTTCAGGCATATGTTCAAGTGCAAAAGAATTGTTTAGATTCTGTTAGTCTCCATACAGCTATTCAGCTTTTCATATGCACAATCAGGTCATTTTCCCAGCCACTTAAACCTACTAATCCCAGCTCTCCAACAAGTGAGTTGGGAGATCTCAATGTTTTCCTTTATTTGTTTAAATGGCATGTGCTTTTCCACTTTTATTACTTGACTTTTTATTACAGACATAAAAGATACTGTCTATGCAAGAGAGAAAGGGAATGATAGTTGGTATTCATACACATGTGTATGTATATGTTACACAAAAAAATTATGAATGCTGCTTTTCTGAAATTGTCTTCCATTTTCAGACATCAGGGAAATGGAACCCTCATTCCGCTTGGCTCTTGTGTCTTATCACATGGTCCCTCTATCTGGAACATTCCTTCTGGGAAAGTACCTATCAAACCTGAGAGATTCCACTTCATTTATTAGCTCAGCAATCTACTAACTGAATTTGGGGAGAAATGAAGATATTTATACTATGGAATTTTGTCCCTCAACTTTGAAAATCAATTTACACATGATTAATCCTATGGATGAATTCTCTGGATGTGAATATATGTTACCTAAGAAGAAAAATATAGTTCAGGGTTTGAATGAACAGAAAACCAAAATAGTTCTTATTCTCTCTGATTTTCACAGACTCTAGTAAGTTCCATAGATTAAATTTGACCTCCCTTAAACTCTTACTGAGCCTAAAGTTCCCAGGGAACTCAGTGTCAAAGGGCTGAACAAGGCTAGGGCACACTGGTGTTGGAGAGAACACAGAGCTACCAGTAAATCTGCAGATACTGCCTCAGGGTATGGAATAGAAGGACACTCATGATCCAGATTAGTTATGTGGGAGCCAATGCTCGATGTACCGACAAAGAAGTGTAACCACATCAAGCATCCAAGCTATACTGCAGTATTTAGTTGACAATTGCTGATGGAAGACACCAAAGTTAATATAGCATAAGAAAGAGAGCATAAGGCAAAAGTACCCAAGAAACTTGGAAACGCCTGCAAGTTTCAAAGAGAGTGGCACTCTTGGAAATGCACATGTGAAGGCTCAGAACTTAAACATTCTTCATAGAGAAAGATGCAGTATTAAAAATGCTCCTTCTGTACAAACCACTACTTCACAACTCAAAGGGGGAGGCTTGTTAAGGACAGAATAGAAATATATGGACAATTTTGAAAGGTAAGTGCTTATTTATTTTTAAAGATTTTATTTATTTATTTGAGAGGTAGAGTTACAGACAGAGAGAGGAAGAGACAGAGAAAGGTCTTCACTTCCCAAGTGGCCACAATGGCCAGAGCTGGGCAGATCCAAAGCCAGGAGCCAGGAGCTTCCCCCAGGTCTCCCATGCGGGTACAGGGGCTCAAGGACTTCAGCCATCTTCTAATGAATACTCAGGCCATAGCAGAGCTGGATCTCAAGATGCTGGTGGCGTGCAGGTGCCGCAGGCAGAGGCTCAGCCCACTGTGCCACAGTGTCGATCCCAAGGGTTTATTTTTGAGATAATTTGGCAGAGCACAGGTAGCTGAAAAAAATAACAGCTGCAGAAAGTGGAGATAAAACAATAATAGAGAAAATCAACTTTCTGACACCCTGATTTAAAAAAACAAAGATAGAAAGTAGGGAACGTAAATCAATGACATAGGAATCAACAGCAAAAGGAGGTTTCAGACAGAAATGTGTTGCAAAGATATCGGACATATGCACAAATGGGGAAGTCAGGTATGTCAAACATGTTGAGCATAATTGTTGTCCCAAGCACTTCGGCCATCTTCTGCTGTTTTCCCAGGCCATAGCAGAGAGCTGGATCGGAAGTGGAGCAGCAGGGACTAAAAGGATTCTTTCCACCCCCCCCCCCCCATTTTTCAAAAGTTGACTATGTCCACCATCATGTTACCCTTGTTTTCCAAAAAGTGTCATAGTGCATGCTGCATCTCAGATGGTTAAATTCAACCCTGTTTCCCAAGTCAGACAGGAAAAGATAAGACAGTGCTCACTGGGGAAAACATTAACCTCTGGAACCACACATGCAACTTCTATTGGTGCTTGTAGGGGCTGAACAAAAACAAATGAGTTTCCTCTTAACACAGAAATTGTACCAAGAGTCCCATACAACCATCAATTTTTCAGTGTGTTTTTTCTCAAAAGAATTTTTCCAAAATAATATTTCATTACACCTTATTACTTTCTGAAAAATCTTCTATAAATTAAATCTAGGGTTATAAGTGAGATATCAATTAACATAAGAATCAATTTAATGGTAATTTAAATAGCTAACTGTTATAATTTTTGCATAATGATGTGGCCTCTAGGCTTGAAGTCCTAATCATGTCTAATTAATTTAAAGGATGTTACTTTTTATTATCATTGAAATTTCTGACAGGCGATAAAACATTTAGGGTTGCCATCACAAACTTTTTACATCAGCTATACTGTAAGTTGACAAGCCATTGATCATCCCTCTGAAAATGGCTACTTAGGAAGAAAAAACCCTCAAATGCATTCTTAAAGTTATAACATGAAACTATTCTTTTACCATGAAAAAGAAAGCAATTCTATTCACTAAAATAATAAAAAGTTGGCATTTTATTTTCATGTTCTCAATAGCCATAATCAACCTTTGTAAGAAATAATCAATTTCAATTTCAGAAAATAATCTTCATAACCTCTTGAGTTTATGTAGTACCTATATTGCCAGAAACATGAATATATTTTCCATTGTCGATATTAAAAAAATACTTGATCTTTCAAGGCTCAGATAACAAATAAATCTAACTGCAAGAGGATTAGCTAAAGGGCCTGTCATTTCTTTAAAATATCTACCATTAAAAGCATTCTCTGAAACGTAAAATAATGTGAAGAAAATTATTCTTTGGAGATTATAGATTCCATGCCTGTAGAAAAACCAAACTCAAAGCACAGAAAGCAAAAAAGATAAGTTTAAAGCAGACACAGGGTAACATGCAATTCAAGCAAGGAAGGAAAGTGGAAGTCTTCAGCCAGCCTGACCCCAAGATCTGTACTTTTAAAGGGAAAGAAAAGAATTATTTTACAAATCCCCAGGAGGGATTTTATGTAAGATAACTACAGTCAGAAAACAGAGTGCGCAGTGAGTCGCTGTAGTCTGAAGGTCAGTCTGCTGCGCAGTGTTTGTTAGGATGAGAGGACAGGAGAGGGGAAGGAAGCTGCTCACAGAAGCAGCATGGCGGAGCAGCTAGGAACACAGACTTGGGCTTCAGCTGTGAGATCTTAGGCAGGTTATTCATCCCTTCTGCGTCCCACTTTTCTACCTGGTAACATATGACTGATGAGAGCACCTACTCAGATGGTTATTAGGGTAATGAAATGAACTGACACATGGAAAAGGCCATGGAGGAGTGCCGGGCAGATTGTAAGTGCTCTGAGCATGGATACTAGTATTACGTCTCAGATGGGTCCATTGAGTCCAATAACTACCTGAACTCTTCAGCTTGAAATCTGTACAAGAATAAAAACAATATTTTCTTAACAATGGGGTGAAATATGATCTACCTAAATTGAGGCTAAGTCTATCTGATTCCTAAAAGATAGTAGAGACAATCTGTGAAGGTGATAAATTAAAATCCCTAGACCAGAAGCCAAAGGTCCTTGAATCTCCTATTTCTTACTACTATAAGCTTAAAGACAGACAGACACACACACACACCAAGGAAATTGGAGTCAATCAAAGCAAAATTTAATGGCATTTTCATCCTTTCCAGCTGTTTGACCTTAGACAAGACTTCAGCTTTTGAATGCTTAGTTTCCTCATCCACAAAAAAGGAATGGTGTCTTAGCCCATTCGTGCTACTTCACAAAATATCAAAAACTAGGCAATTTATCAAGAATGGAAGTGTATTTGCTCACAGTTCTGGGAGCTGTGAAGTCCACCATGAAGGTGCTGGCAGATCTGGTGTCTGGGGAGGGCCCGATCTCCACTTCCACGATGGAGGCTGCGTCCTCTGGAGGAGGAGCACCTCTTCACAGCGTGGATGGGAAAGAAGGGCCACAGGCATAAGCTAGTCAGTTCCCTCCAGCACTTTCCTAAGGCACTGATCCCCTCACGAGGGCACAGCTCCCCAGACTCAATCTGTTCCCAAAAGACCTCCTCCCCTTCATACCATCAAAATGGGGATTAAGCTTCAACACAGGAATTTTACGGGGCCCTCAGATTATAGCATGTTACATGCTTTTGTAAGTAAATGAACTAAATGCAATAAACACTTAGTAGAATGCCAGAACTGCTAATCATGAAATAATTCCATTTCTTTTTTCTGAGCATCAATTTTGTCATCTGTAAAATAAAAAAAAAAGTTAATATTCAATGACTTTTTTATAATTTATCCACTGTCTTTTCAAGACTTATTGCCACACAAGATTTTTTTAAAATTACCGGCCTTTCTTTGTCCAATAGCATTTGCCAAAAGTGAACATTTAACCCAGCACAAGCCAGAGCTAAGCTTAGGTAATCCTGGGGGTAGAAAATTTCAGAAAATCACCTATAAGGAAAAACAGTTGCAATCATAAAGGACAATGAGGAAAAGTCTTTCCAGCTTCACTCATTCCAGAGAATGATGTTTTCTCTCCTAAGGGAATGAAAGCCCATATAAACCCTTCTACAATAGGCTGCATTCCCCACTAACATCATGCAAAGGAAGCCACAAAGAACAGTCCCCCATAAACAAACGCAGATTGCGGGATTAGTGAAACATCAAGTGGAAGAGCATTTAGAAACCAAAAATTAAAGAATATTATGTTTAAGAAACCTGCTTTATAGCAGTGTGTGGTATGTCAAGATAGGGAGTCTCTTCCTTGCTATTCGAATTGGACTTTGGGCCCGTGCCGCGGCTCACTAGGCTAATCCTCTGCCTGCAGCACCGGCACACTGAGTTCAAGTCCTGGTCGGAGCGCCGGATTCTGTCCCAGTTGCCCCTCTTCTAGGCCAGCTCTCTGCTGTGGCCCGGGAGCGCAGTGGAGGATGGCTCAAGTTCTTGGGCCCTGCACCCGCATGGGAGACCAGGAGAAGCACCTGGCTCCTGGCTTCGGATCAGCCTGGTACGCCGGCTGCAGTGTGCTTGCCGCAGCGGCCACTGCGGGGTGAACCAACGGAAAAAAGGAAGACCTTTCTCTCTCTCTCTCTCTCACTGTCCACTCTTCTGTCAAAAAAAAAAAAAAAAAAAGGATTGGACTTTGGACACGTGCATATCAATAAGGTCTAGGCTGAGAACATTTCGCAATGAATGTTTGAGGACTCCTATTACCGCCTTCAGATCATTAGGCAGAAAGTTTTACTTTACTGAATGATTTTTCCTGCTGACTCCTGGCCTTATCTCAAAATAATTCTCAATACAACATCCCAAGTAGTCAGTTCCAGTGAACCTTGTTTGTCTAGCTAAGTAACTTTCTTCCCAGGGCATGACAAGACCAGAGGGGACCAAAGTGAGAACTCAAAGTAGAGCAGGTAAGACTGAAGCCACATTGCTTGGAATCCTCCTATTTCACCTCCTCTCTCTATCTTTTTTCCATATCCCTATCGTCTCCAGGGTTGCTATGTTGGGCAAAGTAATCATGTGGGTGGTTGGTGAAATGGGAGAGTAGGTAGTGAAATGAATCCCAGACTCAAGGCATAAGGCTGCTACCATGAGTCATGTGGAAAAAAGAACTCTCATTTTCTAATCCATGTAGAAATGTTAATGGACTGTCAGTGTCTAGTCTCCAGTACTGCAATGTTTCTTCTTGCAAAAGTCTCTTAAATGGATGGTTCTCAAAAGTTACCGTGCACAGAGGCTGGTACTATGGCACCATGAGTTTAGCTGCCACTTGCGATGGCAGCATCCCATATCAGAGTGCTGATGCAAGCCCCAGCTGCTCTGCTTCTGCCTCTGGGAAGGCAGAAGATAATGATTACACACATGTAGGAGACTACGATGCAGAGTTCCTGTCTCTTGGATTTGGGCTGGCTCAGACCCGGCTGTTGGGGCTATATGGGGAGTAAAGCAACAGATAGAAGATCTCTTTGTCTCTCACTCTTGCTATCACTGTTGCTCTCTATCATACTGCCTTTCAAATAAATACATACATAATTTTTAAAAAAGTGTTATTGCCTGTAAACATTTTCTTAGAAAAATAACAGGTCCCATCACAGATTAAATTCAAATTGCTGGGACAGCAATTCAAGTATGAATATTTTTTTCAAATTTTTCAAGGGTTTCTGGTGTTCCAGTAAGTTTGAGATCCAGTGTTCTAAGTGGTTCTTTGGCTCTAATTTCATTTCCTCGTGATCTATCCTCCTCGTTATCCAAGAATAATGAAATCCACTTGCAAAATATCCTTCAAAAGTCCCCTGTTACCTACAGCAGTGTTATCAACAAATAACAGCAACAAAAGCAGAACAACAGGTAACTTGGGCTGCTTATTTAAACACAGATTGTAGCCCTCGATTCACACTTACTGAATCAGAGTGGTGATGAGGCAGTGAGGCAGTGATTTGCATTTTGCTTAAGCTTTATTTATCTATTTACTTATTTGAAAGGAAGGGGGAGCGAGATAGAGAAAGAGAGAGAGAGAGAGAGAGAGAGAGAGAGATGTTTTCTGCCTGGTGTTGAAGAGTTAAAATTGTATATGTGCGGGTGTGAAAAGTTAAGCTTAAGCTTACAGGTTTAAACCTTCCTGGTGCAGCCGTGAAAATAAGACAGAGTGAAGTAGCACCTTGACAGTAGGGACTCCATTTTGGAGCACTTGAGACTGCATTCTGGGAAAGCACCCGCCCCCCCCCCCCCCACCGTGAGACTCTGGTCTGAAACTATGATCTCAAATAGTCGGACAATAGCAGTGCACTACATCACCCTTGGCAATGCACAAAAACCCCCTAGCATGATTGCTCAAGCTTAAAAGTAAAAAGGTTGCACCTGGGTTACCTGGGCTAATAATAATAGATATAATTTGTCTATGTCTTAAGATCATAATTGCTGATTGTAAGACTTTAGCAACCACTTAACAACCGTGTATTCTCTTCCCCTTCCCGGTTTTGCGGTTTTTGCCTTTATAAACCCTAACCTTTGGTTATTCGGGGCTGCTCTGTTCATGTATGATCAGACAGCCCCAGCATGCTGGATAATCAATAAAGCTTCCCCTTGCTGTTTGCATAAGAGATGTCTCTTGGTGACGTTTTTCGGGCAGTCGACTCTAACAATTGGAGGCCCCAGCGAGATCTGACTGCTGCCTGTGGACGTCTCCAACGGATATCTCTCGGGGTAAGTGCAGGCGCCTATTTGTGTTGTCGGCCGGCTTATTTGTGGTTTGTGTCTCTTCATTCTGGATTTTGGTAGTTTGTGAGCGCTCTAGGGTTTTGGGAACTGTGCTGGTGTAGTAGCTGCTGGGACAGGGCGTGAGCCCTTCCTGGCTGTGGCCGGCAGACGTGCCTGGGGGCCACAGGCTACGGCCCTGAGGGACGCCTCAGGAGGACAAAGGAAGGCTGGGGACGCCCAGATACTTCCGACGGGGCAGGCGTGGAGTCTGCATTCCCAGCACAGACGGGGTGGCCGGTAAGGCCTTCTTATTATTAGTCTTTTGTAGTTGTAAGGTGCTTTGTTGGTTGTCTTGTTGTTTGTTGATTGTGTTCTCTTGTCATTTAGCATTGTATGGGGTGCTGTGATGGCTCCCGTTTGGTAGATTTGGAATCTGCATTTGTATTGCCAGCATGGTCGCGTGACTCTGAAGTGGTTCTGGAGTCTGCATTTGTAGGTTCTGAAGTGGTTCCGGAGCTTGCATTTGTATTACCGGCATGGGCACAGGGCTCTGAGGCGGTTCCAGAGTCTGTGTTTGTATTGCCAGCATCGTCGTGACCAGTAGTTTATCTCAGTTCCTCTACGGACACTTTGTGTGGTTGTTGTGTGCTGATTCTCTACACTGTTTGTCTGTTCGTGTACATTGTGTTGTCTGCTAACATGGGCCAGACTGTGTCTACACCTTTGTCTCTAACTTTGAATCATTGGTAGTAGGTAAGCGACCGGGCACATAACCTCTCTTTGTCAGTCAAGAAGGTAAAGTGACAGTCTTTCTGTGCCTCTGAATGGCCAGCTCTCGGAGTGGATTGGCCCCCTGGAGGGCTCTCCATTTACCACTCATTCGCCAAGTGAAAGAGGCCGTTCTCTTGCCTGGCCGTCATGGGCACCCAGACCGGGATTTTGAGAAAACATCGGAGGTCAGTATTCCTTCCCTCAAGCGGGACCGGATCTGTGGAAGTGACCGTTGAGTGTCCGGCACCCCACAGCTCTCCGAGAACGCGGAGTCCCCCCGGCCACGGCTTAGCTACGGCCGAAACTCCAGAGGGATTGTAAGGAATGGGAGGGAAATTAGGAAGGGCAGTTGGCTGAGAGCCTGGAGACCCCCTGAGCTCGCTTTGGCTTCCCGGCGGCCGGACTGCGACCCGAGGACCAGGTCTCTCTCTCGGAGGGACGCCTGGTCACGCTGCCTACTGCTACGCGAGCAGGGCTTAGCTTCGGTCGAGGCTAATATTGGCCCTCCAGGTAAACTCAGACAACTAGGTAGTGGGTAACCTTGAGTGATAGGAGATTTCAAACCCCACTCAGCCCCCAGACATGAGGAGCTTCATTGCTTTCTGCCTTCCTCCTCCTCCCGGGGGCTCCCTCCCCCACTCTTTTGCTCTCCTCATCTCCATTCCTATACCACTGGCGAGGAGAAAGGGAGAGGGAAATTCCACAGGTCTCTCCACCTGGGGAAAAGCTGTTACCTGTTACCTGTTAACCCTTTCCAACCGGGTAAAAAGTTTTCCGTCTTTGCAGCTTATGGTAGCTCTGGTGCGTCTTAAAAGTTTTTTGTGAACTATTACTGTTGCTAAGCTTTGATTGCCTGAGGACTAAATCTGGAAAAGAGCTAAAGTTAACTATCTGTTGTAATTGACTGAGTGTCTACAGTAGTCCTAATTGATCTGGCTTTGGTTAAATTATAGGAGGTTCCCAACACTCTTAGTAAAACGGCGCACCTACCCAACCCCACGATTAGTCCTGCCAGGCCCCGGTGTGTGCAGTCTTCCCTGTAAATGGGGGACCACAGCCTTTCTCTGCACTCTATGCTAGTCCATGTGGCCTGCCGCACCCAGGCAGGCATAGCCAAATATCTCTAGGCAGAGCCCCCACCCCGAGGCTGCTTTTTCCCTCCTCTCCTGGAGGAATTTCCAATTCAATACTACTACTGGCCTTACCTAAGGGAGCCAGAACCTTAAGTCATTAACCCTTTCCAACCTGATGGGTTTTTCTCTTTGCAGCTAATAAAAACCTAAACAATGGGTTCATATGCTGATAATCAGCTCTTTTCTGTGCTGCTGTCCCTGACTCATCTGAGAGCGTTCACCTGTCTTGAAGGTTTCGCGTTTTTCTATTGCCATTAGAGTCTTGATTGGAAAAACTACAATGTGAAGTTGTTTACATTGTTTATCTGTTTTTAATGTCTGAGTGATTACCCAACTGATCAGAAATGTACTAATTTTGGCTAAATGGTTTGACTCTCTGACAGCTTAAATTCTAAACCGAGTCTTCCAACTTTGGGCTTCCAGTCGGATCCCTGGAACTCTCAAAGGATGAGACTCTAAATTTGTTAAAGTAACAGCTGCTTGAGTCAATTAAAATTATATAAAATATATTAAAATGTTATAAATGGTGTCAAACCTATGCTGTATTTATGTTTTTGCTTTCCAGCTAAAGTGGTCTTATAAAAATAAGAGTAAATTCTGTGTATACAAGCCTTTATGTTGTTAACTAAAGTAAGCCAATGCAGATTGGTTCAGAAAACTGAGGTAATACAAACGCCCTTCGGTTTGCTCAGTGGCTTGCTTGCTCAGTTTTACATGTCTTTGATATGCTTTAAACTTGTTTCTCTTAATGAGGCAGATCTTTTCAAAGTTGTAAACATGCACTAATGTTTGCTGTCCAGGAGGTGTTATCCTCGTGTTACTTAAAAACATGAAAATGTAATTTTAACTTTTATTTCAGATAATGGTGTGGTATTCATTAATAACTCAGTGTCTTAAGTCATCTAGGCATCAGTGCTAAGTAAAACTTGGGAAAATATATTATATACTTTTAACATCTCAAATTCAATGAAACAAAAACTGTTTAAGTTTGTTAACATATATTCTCATAGGTTGTCCATACATGACAATTCAAGGCTATGTAAAAGTAACTACGGGTATAAAGTTTCAAAAGGTATAAACAAGTCATAAAAAGTTTTAAAATGTTTATCATTTTAAAATATTGTTTACAGAGTTAAGTGCTAATGCCAAAATTACACTGACCTAAAGTTAAAGTCTGATCTTCTGTTATAACAATGGGGTTAAAAAAAAAAGGTGTACTAATGTTAGTAAATATCTAAAAATGGTCTAAATCATAAATCTTGAAATCTGTTTCTGCAAAAACTGTAACGTCTATTTTAATTGATTACTCTGCCATTTCTAGAGTTAGGTCCTGTAAGCTCTTTTTGACTCTGTTAAATAAAACTCTTATATACAAGGTTTTTTTTTATTTCTGGTTTATTCGACAACAAGAGACATAAAATTCATGTTAATCCATTGTGTACTCTACTGTCTCTGTTAAGTTATGGTTATGCGGCAGATGCTAGAAAACTGGGTTCCAAAAACCCAAGAAAGCTCTAGTGTCCACAGGCTATACGGTAAATACCTGGAAGCCAAAGAATGGCAGAGACTTCTGCCACAATTTCTCCTCTAAGTCAGGCTACACAGTAAACACTGGTTAAACTGCCAGTTAAATCTAAAAGCCCAGAAAGTCAGGCTAGAGACCCGACTCACTGCCTCACTTCTCCTCTTTTCTCTTCCAGAAGGGAAGTTACTACTGTTCTGCAGGACTCTCCACTGTGATGTACGGTTTGATCCCCAGACCTTATGTAAGGGATGACTGACCTTTTCTGTAATAATGCCTGGCCACAGTATAGGGCCCCAAACAACAACAACAACAACAAAAAAGGTTGAACTATAAAATAATGTAACAACTAGATCAATTTTTTGGTGTAAAAAGTTACACTGACCACCTCAAAGTATGCAAGCAGGTCACCACAGTTAATCTTACCTAAAGGGTCATAGTTCTCCTCATGGGCACAGTCTTAACTCGCAGGAAAATACTAAGTGTCAGAATTTGCCCATGACCATAGTTTTTCTAGCTCACCCTGATATTTAAAAAAATCTCCAAAAATCAGGGATGGGTTGAGCACCCCTTTGACTGACATCATAGAGGCTGCCTCCTTGTCTACTTTATTAGAGACCAGAAAAATGAGGAGCAAGCTAGCAGCAGAGGATAGGCAACAGACCAATCAATGGCTGCTTTACACGGTGATTGCCATCAAGGAAACCCAGCAAGGCCAGTGCACCCCAAATGGCACCTGTTGCTAATATGAGGAGCCAGGGCATTGGGCAAGCAGCTGTCGTGACAGCAAATGCCTTCTGTCAGCCTTGCCAAGAGCACGGCCACTGGACACGGAACTGCCCTGGGTGTCGAAGGACTCCTGGTTCAGAACTACAGACCCTGTGGCCCCGAGCTAAAAAGCCTTTGGCTCTGCCCAGCCTCTGCCCAGCTTCCAGCTCCAGCCACTGCTACTGGGGATGGCTTAGGGTCAGTAAAATGTAAGTTGCCTATTTCTATCAGCCTCCTATTTAACTCTCCTAGTCCAGCCATGTAATGCGAGTCAACAGGGTGCCTCCCTTAAAGGAGATTTGCATCTCTTACAATTTTCTTAACAGCACCCCATGGATAGGTCTGGGCCTCACACACCCTGCCAGGCCTTAAAAGTCTATCCAATAGTATTAAACTTAAAAAGCCCTCCCTGCCAGTTCCAGGGGAAAGTGGTCCCCTCCACTCCTGTACTGAGACTATAGATGCTTCTCTTTACACCGTGTGTTTTTAATGCCCTTATTTGTTTTGTCTCTAACAGACTAAAAGCTGCTAACTCCAAATGGTCATCAGGCAAGACTTCCAGCCCATTCCACTGGACTACCTGAGCAGCCCTCTGGACCGAGCAGTACAGTCTTTCCAAGGCCACTGTTGCACACCATAAGACAGGTAGCAAGAGGAAATACCCAAATCCCCCTCGACACCCACATGCCAGCTTTGAAGAAGTTACAGAAGACGGAACTCCATCCATAATCCCAAAGAAGAATTTTGGGTATTACCTCTTGAGAAAAAAAAATATTAGGCAGAAAGTCAGTTATGAGCTTATGTGTGTGTGACATAAAGGCCTAATGTGTCCAGCATATGCATCTGCATCTCAATCATCCTGACAATGTTTCAGGGACAGCCCGGCCTTTGCATCCTGCCCTGCCCCCTTCTACCTGATAACCTGCCAGGTGGAGATCCCCACCCCTTCTGCCTGACAAATCTTCCACAATCTCCCAGATATAGCCCAGTATCTGCATTTCAGTATTACAGAACAGGCGGGGATTGGATCTCATTTTCATAGGGGGGGGTGTTATGCGCGGCCCTAAAGGAAAAATGTTGTTTTTATGCTGACTGAACCCAGGTGGTTAAAAACTCCATGGCCAAACTCAGAAAACGACTGGAAAAATGGCAACGGGAGAGGGAAACTCAACAGGGATGGTTTGAGTCATGGTTTGGCTGGTCCCCATGGCTTACTACTCTACTGTCAGCCCTAACAGGACCCTTAATTGTTTTACTCCTAATTGTAACCATAGGACCTTGTGTGTTAAATAGACTCATCACCTTCGTGAGGGAACAAGTTAAAAATGTTAAACTCATAATCATAAGACAACAATATGTCACATTAAAAGACACAAATAATCTCTAAGATTAGAGATCCTCACAACAAGGAGTGGGGAATGAAGAGTTAAAATTGTATATGTGCGGGTGTGAAAAGTTAAGCTTAAGCTTACAGGTTTAAACCTTCCTGGTGCAGCCGTGAAAATAAGACAGAGTGAAGTAGCACCTTGACAGTAGGGACTCCATTTTGGAGCACTTGAGACTGCATTCTGGGAAAGCACCCGCCCCCCCCCCCCCCACCGTGAGACTCTGGTCTGAAACTATGATCTCAAATAGTCGGACAATAGCAGTGCACTACATCACCCTTGGCAATGCACAAAAACCCCCTAGCATGATTGCTCAAGCTTAAAAGTAAAAAGGTTGCACCTGGGTTACCTGGGCTAATAATAATAGATATAATTTGTCTATGTCTTAAGATCATAATTGCTGATTGTAAGACTTTAGCAACCACTTAACAACCGTGTATTCTCTTCCCCTTCCCGGTTTTGCGGTTTTTGCCTTTATAAACCCTAACCTTTGGTTATTCGGGGCTGCTCTGTTCATGTATGATCAGACAGCCCCAGCATGCTGGATAATCAATAAAGCTTCCCCTTGCTGTTTGCATAAGAGATGTCTCTTGGTGACGTTTTTCGGGCAGTCGACTCTAACAGTGTTTCACTCTAAATAAACACAACAAATGGCTCTAGGCCAGGCTGGAGCTAGGAGCTGGAATTCTATCTGGGTCTTCTGTGTGGGTAGCAGGGATCTAACTGAGCCATTAGCTGCTTCCTTTCCAGTGTGTGCATTAGCAGGAAGCTGAAATCAAAGGCAAAGCAGAGACTTCAACCCAAGCACTCTGATGGCAGACACCAGTGTCCCAAGCAGTGGCTTAATAGTTGTACCATAATGTCCTCCACAATAATTTGCATTTTAATAGTTATATCAGATGATATCAATGAATCTTAAATTTGAGAAATACTGGTCTCCCAGACAAAGGTCCACTATTTTTGCAGGGTAAAAGAGTACTTTCTATTGCAGTCTTTGCTTATTTTTCCGGATCTACTTTGCTAGACATCTTCCACTTATTTCTCTTCCCAACATCCTATTCTCCAGCAGTTGCAAATTTACCTTTCACCTCCTTGCCTTGTCCACTGGGATATCCTTAGGTAAATTGGTTCACTTCTCTGAGCCTGTTCCCTCATCTGTAAAATGGAGATTATAATATGCAGCCTCCAGGTTGTTTGACAATTAACTGGTTGAAATATTATATTTTAGAATGTCTAGCTAGAGACCGGGTTCAAAGTAATGCTTAATACTCATTCATTCACTAATACCAGAACTTGTAAATGTAGAGAATCTGGGCAGAGTTGTGCCATATAAAATGTATGGACTATAGTGTCCCAGCCTGAATGCAGCAATGACAATCCCGCTGCATCAGGGTAAGCATATTTGCAATATGAAAAAAAAAAGTAAAGGGAGAAAAAGCCAGACTCTTAGGATTTCACAGGCCACCCATCAAATGCACTAAAAAATAAAATAATCCCTCAAAAAGTGGGATGCCTGATCTCCTTAGCTCCAAGGCAGCTTATTCAAGAGTGAAGTTTTAAGACTGAATAAATATATTCCCATATTAAACACTAGGTTAAATTCGGTGTCTGGCCTAAAGGTCCTTGCAATCTAAAGCAAACAGCATACAAAGATGGACACATGTGCGAGGAGGAATTTATAGTTATTTTTAAAGCTTTGTTATTTTCTCGCTATATCCAATACTCTTGACTGAAAAACAGAAGGGAAAAAAGGGAAAAGGGGAAATTTGATTGCTGGTCCCCATGTACCCTCCAATTTGTTTAGTTTTCATCTAACATTTATTAACACTAACATTTTATGATGTGTACTTTTTTCAAATTTACTTACTTACTTATTTATTTATTTTATATGAAAGGCAGAGACACAGCAATTTCCCATCTGCCTGTTAACTCCCCAGTTGGGACTGGATCAGGTTGAATTTGGGACATGAAAATTCAATGCGTGTCTCCCAGGTGGGTGGCAGGGATCCACTTACTTGACCATCACCTGCTAACCTCCAAATGTACACTAGCTGCGAGCTGGAATCAAGAGTAGAGCCAGGACTCAAACTCATGCACTTTGATATGGGATGCAGATACCCCAAGAAGCATCTTAATCATTAGGGCAAATGCCTACCCCTGGCATACACTTAAATTAAAGTGAGGTGTTTGTTTGTAACTGCTTGAAAATGGTAGTCAGTCACAGCTTGGCTTTCATGGTGAATAATTATCAATAAATGATGAATAATTATATATAATTTAAAAAATTTCTATAGAATTGCTTTACAATAACCATGTGGAATCTTACTTGTTTTATTTTGCTTTTAATGCTACTCTTCTCTGAAAAGCCCATCAACATAAAAATAGTCATAGAACTTGGAATTTCTCAAATAAATTATTTTCAAAATAGTTTGTTTATGCTACTAGTTATTCAAGATACTGTGCTGTGAAGTAAAAAATGACTGTGATATGGATCTTAAGTAGCTTAAAATTTAGCAGAAAGATAAATGTTTATACAATTAACCATACCTAATGTGATAACTTCCACACTGATGCTTAGGATAGTGTCAATAATATTATAAGGAAGAAGACAATGAATTTTTCTCAGAGAAGAAATTGCCAACATTATTGATAATAACAAAGGAATACTTGTAGAAAAGATAAAATTTGATTTTATTTTTAAAATACCAGTTTAATTATGTCTTTTAAAGTTGGGAATAAAGCATTCCAGTTAGGCAACAGAACACTTTCAGTTTGCTTTTATGATCCAAAGGATGAAGTAGAAACAACAAGAAGCCACTATAAGGGAACAGCAAATCAAAGGTTTGGCAACAGCAGTAGTAGCATTAGAACAGTTGATAGTTTGTTACTTGATAGGAACGCATCAAGGAAAATGTAAATATCAGATGAGTACGTGGGCCATATAAATTCAAGATATTTACAAAGCTGACTTTTATTAATTGGTGCTACACAATTAAAAGAATATGCAAACTCTCGAACTTCAAGGGAACACCCAATCAAGACTCTTAGATGCATAATGTTGCATACTCCAGTTGTAAATTGCAGCTTAGTAACCTCAAATTATTATAACAAAAGTTCCCTGGACTCCTTATCATCCATTTCCTTCTGCAATAGGGCACAAATATTAGAAATAGAAAAACTGAGAATTCTTCAATTAAGGCCAACTTACATCAAAATAAAAATAAAATGAAAAAACTAAAAAAAAAGAACACTATAATTGAGCCATAATCAGTTTCTACTATCTGATTCCTGTTTAATTTTCTACTTGATTACTTTAGGACTCAATATATAAAATTTGACATTTTTCTGCATAGTCATATACTACATACAATACATATGAGAAAAGTCTGCTTTCTATTTTGTTAAGCTAGTTAATCAAATGTCTATCTTCTCTTATCATTTGGAAGCTTGTACTCATATAAAGAATCTAAATGTGTACCATAAAATAGGGTTAATTATGAGCATAATGAGACTTAGCAAAAAAAAGGAAAAAATTCCAGAATCAATGAGCTTATAACCTAAACTGATTCTAGAAAAGCAAATAGAACAAAGACTTAACTAATTGCTACCTCTGCCTCTTCATGTGAGATCTCTCTTTCTCTCTCTCTCTTTCTCTCTCTCTCTCTATATATATATATACACATATATATTTTCAATCCTTATTTCTGTTATTTCTGTTATTTTTAAAACTTTGTGCCCATGGTTGTATTTCTAAAATTCCTTTTAGATATACCACTTGGACTGCCTTCATCCCATATTAAAATGCCTGGTTTTACATCCCAGCTCTGCTTCCAAATCAGCTTCCTACTAATCCACACCCTGAGAAGCAGTAGATGACGGCTCAAGTGCTTGGGCTACCACTGCCAACATGGAGCATTCAGATTAGATTCCATGCCCCTGGCTTCAGCCTGGCCCAGCCCTGTTGCTGGTATTTGGGAAGTGAACCAACAGAGAAGATCCCTTTCTGTCTGTCTGTCAGTCTTTTTCTGTTAGGAAGTCTTTCAAATAAAAATGAAAGCAAATAAATTTAAAAATTTGAAATAAGGTCTATAAGCTATAAATAATAAAATAATGTCTATAAACAAAGAAATGACTATATAAGTATATTATATAAAAATATAGTGGGAATTTTAAAAGGAAGATGTAAGACGATTAAAATTTGTGCATCTTAGGATTGGAATCAAAGTTAAAAGGACTACTGTTTTTCGCTATGGGTTTTGCAGAAAAATTGACTCCATATTGCCAATTTAAAATAATACCTGTAATAATGAAAGAAGAGAAAAGAAGAACTTTCTCAACTTCATGGAGGGTTTTTAATAAAATAATGTAAATATTTAAATATATTCTCATTAAAATTGAGGAAACTGTTCACTCTCTTTCCTTACCATAGTGCTGGAATTTTTAGTCAGTTCCCTCAAAAAAAAAATCAATAAATATAGGTGTTCTTAGGAAAGTGATACTCTTTCCTTGTGTATGGGTAATAGTATTGTCTGTGTATAAATTCACTGGGAACAAATTATATAACAGGAATAAATAGATCATTCACTGAGATTTCTGAATGAAGTGTCAGCACACTAAGGAGTTTTCTCTCTCAGGGCCTTAATATCTGATGTTTCCTTTGTCAGAAAGGATCTTCCCCCAAGATAGTTAAGTAACCTTCTTCCTCATTATGTTCATGCTTTTCCTCAGAGATACCTTTTCTGAGTCCTCACTACCCCTTAGTTGTGCTCTTTCCCCTTGTATCGTTATCTTTATTCATACCAGTTATGAATGCCTACTAATATGAGACATCTACCCCCATGAGACTAGAAGTTTCTAGGTGGTAGGGAAGTTGAGTGTCTTGCTCACTAATGTATCCATAAAGACTAGTATAGTGCTTGGCACAGAGTTGAGATTAAATTTTTTTGACAGTCACACATGAATTTTATTGAAAATGAGAGGCAAGGCAACCTATTGGGACAGGTAACCAGTTGGGACCAACACTTCCTTACCAGAGTGTAGCCCACATCAGTGAGTTACACAGCTTTTTATAGTATTCTGTCCATTAGGGCTCACAATTTTGAACCGAACCCCTGGTATGAAGTAAATAATAATAACAATAATAAAACAGAATATGGCTGTAAGATAACAGTTAACAATAACAAACCCAATAACAAATCCAAGATACGATTGTAAGATAACAGTGAAGGACATATTTCTGTCAACCTAGTTTCTGGGAATTTGGGCCCACATAGTTTCACAAGATACACCCTTAGCCATTTGCAAGTAAAGCAATGATGTACAGAAGCAAGAAGTCTGCAATTAGCTTTTAGCCACATTCACTCCATTTTGATTTTGACTCTACATTTCTACTGTGCTCTCCACTGATGAAACCAGACAGGGATGTTCTGTTTTAAGAGAGATACTGGTAAGATGGCAGGGTAGTTAAGATGGGGAGACCAAGACATAGCCATGGGGGTGTGGACGAAAGCTGATGTTTAATTTGCTGAACATAAAACCACAGGGAAAGATGATGGTTGGCCTCAAAGCAGGTCTGTCAGAGGCATATGTAAGGCAGCCACAAAACACACCAAACACCAGAGTAAGGAAAAGGCTTTATTGGGGGAAACCCAACAGACAGGAGGGAAGGGGCAAAGAAGAGAAAGAGGGAGGAGGAGAGCATGAGAGAGATATTTAGAGAGATATCCAGAGACAGAGAGTATGACAGGCAGAGAGACAGCTCAGAAGATGGAGAGAAAGAGCCATGTGTTCAGGAACAGGTCCTTGTATGATGTAGGAGCAGTGAATCCTATTAGGATGGGGGTGGGGCTGACACTGGTGGTTAGGCCATGTGGCTACCTGGCTTCCAGCAATGGCAAGACTAAATTAACATTTGCCAAATTAAATAAATGGATTAATCATGAGCATAAAACGGTAGTGCTAGTAATAACTAATTAGAAAATATAATTGCCACAAAAGACCACATTGATTATGGAAAATAATAACATAACCCAATGATACATTTAGTAAACGATGCTCAGAATCTTATGGATGATTTAAAAAAAATCTTTTATAAATCTTTAATTGAATTTCTCTTGAAAGGAGAGATGTGCCATGCTAATCTGTTAATGTATATGAAAATTAATTTTACCAGGATATAAATTATATCAATATCAATATATACATTGCATGAAATTCAGTGTATTTTAAATCCTGTTGTGATCTTTCATGGAACTTAATGATTCTAAAAGTCACTTGAGAAAGAAAAAGGACTATAATAGGGAAGTTAATCCTGAAAAGAAGGGGGAGGTAAGAGCTTGTATAACTGAGTAAGGGTAGCATGTGTTAAAGCCTGAGTGTTAAAACACAATGGTATTGGTAGAAACATGTGAAGAGAACAAAGTGGGAAAACAGAACCAAATTGTATAAGATTATGTTCTGCAAATCCTT
This sequence comes from Oryctolagus cuniculus, assembly GCF_964237555.1. Taxonomy (NCBI): domain Eukaryota; kingdom Metazoa; phylum Chordata; class Mammalia; order Lagomorpha; family Leporidae; genus Oryctolagus; species Oryctolagus cuniculus. The sequence goes on along the minus strand of NC_091437.1, from coordinate 130,189,356 downwards.
GGGGGGAAAGAGTAGATGTTCTTAGCATTTGACACTGAGAAAAATAGTTTCCCAGAAATAAAAGTAAGAAACTTCATGCACTGCCCTAACTTGAACTACCTCAAAAGCAGACCCAGACCCAAGGACTTAGACACAGTAGTTTATTTGGAAGGAGATCTTGGAAGTTCAAGTGAGAAGTTGGAGAAAGTAAGAAGGACAGATAGCCAAGTTAGTAAAGTGTGTGTTACTGAGATTACTGTTCATGGCAGCTGGAGTCTAATCCTCAAGCTCACTTGAAGAGCACACCCCTCAAGATTGCCCCCAGAGAAGGGGGACCTGAAGTATATATCCATAAAGGCCATTGTTTGAGGGTGTCCCAGGGGCATAAAGTCCCTGCATCCACTCAGGGTCCAGCGAGGCAGAGAAGAGAGAAATCCACAGATCTGTTTACAGGTGGTTGGCACGCACCTGCAGTTTCAGGAGAGCTCAAGTAGACTAAAGACACAGGGTTTAGGGTATCAACAGCATCTGCAACACATATCATTAAAAAATAAAAAATAAATTGAAATGTACAACAACTCTAAATATGGAAAATATAATTTAAAAATTATTAGAAGAAAATATGCCATTCAGAAGGGATTTCTTCAACACATAGAAGCACATATGATAAAAGATGATTTTTGCTAACCTTGATTACATAAAAAATTTAAAAACTCAAGAGGATAAAAGACAGTGCAAGCAAAAATAATATACAAATGACAGATTAGAAAGAGGTAAAATATTGCCACTTTTAATACACACAGAACTTCTCCAAATAACAAGAAAAAACTGACTTGATAGAAAATTTGACAAAGAATAGGTGCAAATAATTAACAGATGAGAAAACATATACAGATATTAAAAAGCCCTTGATCATACAAGTAGCATTAATAGGAAAGGCTATGTTATAACACCTCAAACAATATTTGAGTCTTACTGATATATTCCAACAAAAGTTTACTTGTCACTTGTGGTACATCTTCCTTGCAAATTAACTGGAGGTCCATCCAAGGCCTGGCTACTGAAGCAGCTACCACTGAAAACATTGCCAATCACTGTGGCAAAGGCAGAGAGAGGCCTGGAAGGTCTTTTATCAGTAATTGATGTTCTGGCCCAAACTAGTGACACGACACACCAAACCAAGGGTGTGTAGCCAGATATTTGGTGAACAGCACAAATGAATATCAGAAAAATTATCAGGGAAACCCTATTAAAAAACAAGCCATCATTTCATACCCATCATGTTAGCAAGCATCCTAAAGTGGGACAATATTGTGTTATTGTAGATGCAGGGAGAGACACAAACACTGATGGGGATGGGGCAGTGCTTCTCAAGTGTTTCTCAAGTGCACTTTTACAATATTGAATAATGGCGTCCATATGGGATGCTGGTGCTTCAGTCCAGGGCCTTAACCTACCATGCCACAGCGCCGGCCTCAGTACTGAGTTTTAAAAAGAAATAACGCATAGTATGCATCTTACGATACTACTTATGTACATTAAAAATGTTTATACACAAATGCTCTAACAGGGTTGGTGAGTGTATCTGTGGTAGAGGGTAAAATGAGCTGAATAAACACCAAGAAAGAAAGGGGAACTTACATGGAGAGATGAAGGATTTCATGGTTATCTATTTCTATTATATCATCTATTTCATTTTGAAGGTCTTATAATCAAATATGACCAAATGTCCATATTTACTCTTTTTGAGGTATCATGAACACAGATATTACAAAGTCTTCTATGTACTTGTTTGTTTTGCTTAAGTATAGTCAGGTTTAGGTTTTTGCTTTTGGTTTTCTTTGTGTTTTGGTCTTCAAAATTTAAAGTAAAAGAAACAGCAGGATAACAAAGGCTAGAATCTTATTCTTGGGAACAAGAGTGAAAAAAAAATTGCCAGGCAAAGAAGTGAGTAATAAAAAGGAGACCTGGTTAAGTGAATAAAAAACTGAGGTAGAATTGAACTAAGCAGCAAAGGTCCAGGCATCACTTCCAGGCGATTTCTGCTGCAATGACAGCATCATCGTAATTAGCCCCATTTTATCACCTACCAATTTGTCTCAAACCACCAGGCCTGGCACAATAGAATGCTCTGGATGCTTAGTTTTTAGGAATTGACCTTGAGATCCTGAACAGAGGTTACAATTATGAAAATCAAATGCAATTACAAACTACTTAGTGGTTAACAGTATGGTCTTTGTGGCCCCCAGAACCCACATAACGAATCCAGCTCTGCCACTTGGTGGCTGAGCAATTTTGAGATGACTTTTGCCCTTCCTCAGCCTTTATTCCATATGTAGTAATTTTCATATTGCAGTTCATCACCATCATCTTATTATTATATGGGGAGAATATTTTCCACTTAATAGCACTGTTTTGAAAATTAAACAATTTTGCTTCTACAGCTTCTAGCACAGTGCCTTGCTCAAAGGCAGCAGCTCAATAAAAGCAGCTATCTTCATCTCACTGCATCCCGTGAAACCATTGCCTTTCCTGCACTATAGAATGTTTGATTTTTATGTAATCTGAAAGCATCACCAACATTAAACAGGCAATGTTACTGGAAATTGTTTTCAATATTCTATTGATCTGTATGTGTTCCTTTATGTGTGTGTGGGAGTGCTGGATTAGATCACCTGACCACCCTTATTCTTTGGGATTTCTCCTCAGGGTCACAGGTGCACAGTCCATGTACGAGGAGCTAGGTGTCTGGCCGGTGTCCATAACTGAAGGCTGATACAAAAAGAAGGTGACAGAGAATAAGGCAGAGTGTGGAAAGCCTAGAAGAAGAAAGCAAACTCATAGAGAACAGAGAGAGATATTTGGGTGGGTTTTGTGTCTATGACCTCAAATCATCCCATTCTTATGTTTGAGTTCTCTGTAAGAATCCTAATTCCTTACATTAATTCATGTTTTTGCTTGTATTATTTTGAGTGGGGTTTTTGTTCCATATCCCCCAAAGAGTGCTGGATCATCCTTGTGCATTGAAGTTCAACATAGACAAATACAAATACTTTCCCTTCTGTCCATGGCTAGGAAGCAATAAAGAGATTTGGAAAAAAAAAAAGTTGATATACCCATATACTTTCTTGGCAAAGCTGTATGGTACCACATCTCACATCTCATCAGCTTAAGAATCATCACCAAACTCTGAAGATTTGGGAGCTTTTGAAGAGGATTCAGAAAATAACCCAGCAAGCAAAGGAGGTGTGTGTCTTCATCTTCCCCTTGCCCAATTCTCCTTATGTAGACATCAGAAAAGCACTTATGAAACAAGACAGAGTTCTTCTAGATTGCAACAAAGGTAACAGGAATGACATGACTTGGCCTAAATACAGTTAAATAATACAAGAAGACAGAATGCAAATGAATATATTTTGTGTGGGGAATAGATATGCTGCTAATTGCGTTCACTTATTATCATAGAAATGACATGTTTTCAGCTTTAGTTATATGCCGCCACAGTTAATAATTGAAACACAAACACATGAAACAGTAATTTAGTGGCAGACTTTGTAATTACAAAAGTATAGTAAGGATTTGTTTTGTAAACATATGTGAAACTCTTTTGTACATGGCGTAATTAGTATGAACATAAAAATATAAGAAAAGCTTTTAAAGAGGAAATTTAGCTATATTTTTACCAAAGAATTTTTTTCTAAAACAGTGGTCAAATTAAAGACAGGCAAGTCTTCATGGACTCAAAGGTTTCTGGAAGTTCTTTGTTGGGACATATGAATTGGTTAAAAAGTCTTAAAGACAATATGAATGCTTTGAAATAGTCACATAAAATTTACTTTGGAAATGAGGACTACTATTATGTATTTTGAGTGGTCATGTAGCACAATCCCAGATCTTATTTTTGTTTTTCAGACGATCAGCAGTGCAACATGATGTACAGATCTGGCACTGGTTCAGGATTCTTAGTCTGCTATTAACTCTGCTTGATCACAGGCAAGATCTTTACTCTGTGAGCTTTGATTTCCTAGCTTGTAAAGTAAAATGAGGTGACTGGAAGGATTCATTTAGATAACGTATGTCATTGACTAACACAGTTACATTGGTTCCCACAGATATATTAAGTACTCAATAAATTCAGTTATTATAAGACATGGATATTCTTCCTGGATACCTATGTGAGGGGTCTTCAGAAAATTCATGAACAATGTGTGTTATGGAAAAACTATGTATAGATTACAAAACTTTTTTGTACCAAAATAAACATCTTTTAATTTCACTTTTCTGTGTGCTTTTTGAAGGATCTACAAAAAGGTTAAAGGAAAAAGTTTGTTTTGTTTAACTAATTTCTAATTGTAATGTATTCTGTACCTGAATCCAGCTGATGATTTTTCTTGTCCTTATAAACTCAGATATTCAAGGGGCATATGACATAAAATTTAATGCCACTTGGCTCCATGCTAAGCACATTATAGAACATCTTGTTGAATATTCAAAACAATTTCTTCAAATAAACATTATTTCCCTCATCTTAAAGATGAAGAAAATAAGATTTTACAAAACTAGGTAATTTATCTATGATTAAACTTGACAAATGGAGGAGGAACTTGAAAACAGGTAATCCAAAAACCAAACAATTATAAAAATGGATTCTGTTCCTTTCATGCCATCTTTAATCACTTCAATAGCATGTTCATGTGCCAGACTATTCAACAACATAAATTCATTTTCATATACAATAATATGATCTGGAGTAGTGACATTTGCCCTACAAAAGTAACAAAAGAAAAAGAAAGAGAGACAGATATTCAGGGCACTAATAGGAAACTAAAGATGAAAAAGAACATAGCTTACTACTTGACATTGCCCTCATTCTCTGTGGCACTCATAATATGAAGTCTAATTTCTAAAAAGCACCTTAAAAATTTTGTTCTATAGTGTCCCAGGTTTGTAGTTAAAAATGCAGAGGATGGGGTGAAATTCAGTTAGGTCAGCCACTCACTAGTCTGCCCTCGCTGCAAAGAAAAAAACAATGTTGGACCCTTCATTGTCCCTGGTCTCACCCACTGATCCCAAAAAGACAATCCTAATAAACAACATACAAATCAGGTTAACACCAGTCCATGAAGCTAAGTGGGTTATCTCAGCACAAGAAAAGAGAGAAAAGAAAACCATCAAGAAAGGTAGATGATTTTTCAGCTAATCCAAGCAGAGCGCGTTACTTTTTAACAGAGATGAATATTAGCAAAGGAATATTTGGGGAACCTGAAAAACCCTTCATTTCCTTTGGTGGGCACATGCACACGTCTTAATGCGAGAAGCACAGAAATCCCTATCTCCCAGCTCTACACTTCCGAGCACGTTCAACAAAGGGTGCACTCAGATGAAACATCAGTTAGCTTTTTCTTTCACTGGGAATGTGCTTATTAACTGTTGTTCAAATAGTTTGTAGACATAACAGCCCCGGGAGTGAATGTGGCTTTGTATTTACCAGGTAGCCATTTGTTGTTATTTATAGTTCTTTTAATTTCCCCCCTTTTACATTTAAATTTTCTTCCAAAGGTTATGATTAAAATGGGCACTACTTAAGAGAGGAAAAACTTCCTTTAATGTATAATTTGTTCATGCAGGCTTCGCAAGCTTCAGACCGAATCCAGGGGTACCCACATTATTCCTTTGTCAATTTTATGGACATTGATAATTTGTTTCTAAAAAAAAATCATGGTGTCATTATGTAAAACTAAGACTAACAGAGGAGCCTCCTCAAGCAGAGGTCATTATTCTAAACAGGTGTTCTCACTTTCATCTGTTGACTAAATCATTGAAAATAAGAAAAGAAAGACAAGAAAAGAAAGGACAAGCATTTGTTTAAAGTGGTAACAGTGCAAGGCTCTTCCTCTGATTGATAGAAGCTCATTTTGACAGGCAACTCACAAACTAGTACTGTTGACCATACCATGGGGTAACTGCATAGCATAGTTAAGGGTTGATTTTGATGCTACATGCATTTGCATTAAAATTGTGCCACTTATCAGCTATATAATCTTGAACATGTTACCTAAGCTATTTGTATTTAAATTTACTTATCCCAAAATGTTGAAAATATTAGTATACATGGTAAAAACTGACTATAAAAATTAAAAGAAAGGTAGTAGGCATTCAGTTTAGCAATTAAGATGCCAATTAGTACCCTCAGATCACATAGACTACCTGGGTTCGATACATGGCATTGGCTCTCAATTCCAGCTTTCTACTAATGCAGATCCTGTGAGGCAGCAGGTGAGGAATCACATAAATGAGTTCCTGCCACCCATGTGGGAGAACTGGATTGAGTTCCTGGCTCCTGATTCTGGCACTGGAACCTTGCAAGAATCTGGGGAGTGAACCAGGACATGCAAACTGTTGAAATCTTTACTTAATATATGCTAAACTGATCTTCTGTATATAAAGAGAATTGAAAATAAATCTTGATGTGAATGGAAGGGGAGAGGAGCGGGAAAGGGGAGGGTTGCGGGTGGGAGGGAAGTTATGGGGGGAGGGGGGAGAAGCCATTGTAATCCATAAGCTGTACTTTGGAAATTTATATTCATTAAATAAAAGTTAAAAAAAAAAGAAGAAGAAAAAAAACTCTCTCTGTTTCTGTCTGCCTCCTTTCCCCTCTCTCTCTATAAATAGACAAAAATTGCTTAAATATTCAATGAAAGAATGTATGTAGAGCTTTTAGCACTGTGCCTAGCATTCTTACTAGTATTGCTTTTCATGTTTCAGTCAGTGAACCGAAGCACAAGACTCTACCTAGCCAGTGAGTAGTGGAGTCATATTTGAAATTGAGCCTTCATTAATCCAAAAAACTAATGCTCTCCACGTTACATTGTAATAGGGTGAAAGGTAACAAAAGGGACGAAATAAAAAAGAGAGCAATTTTTTTTCAAACTAGAGAAATGAAATCAATTCTTTTTTTCTAGAAATTACCTTGCCAAGTACAAAATACTCTTATCAGGATGTTATTGTAAATGCCACAAATTTGTTCAAAAAGCCACCTCTCCACAAAGATTTGAGTACACCAAAAGCCTATGCCATTAATGAGAAAACTTTCTGGACAAAGTGAAGAATTACAGAAGAAGTAATAGCCTACTCATTTGTCCCCACCAAATATTCATCCCATTGTATCAGAGGAGAAAATATCTCATTCTGTAAGAGTCACAGAATAACCCATAGGATTTAAGGCCGCTGCAATATAACAACACGCAAAAATGGAAGTTAAAAAGTCCAGTGTTCAAGAAGAAGCCAAATTTCATAAAAGACAGTGTCCTGCCTTATGGTCTCACACAACTCTGAACTTGAAGTTACCTCTTCCTTCTGCTCTTTCAGCTGTTAATATAACCCAAACACATACACTGAGTAAAACTACAAATAGACCATTTGGAACTAGGAGTAACTTCTGTGGCATCTGATGTGGTCTCTTTGTTGTCAATAGTGTTTTTAAAAAACTAAATACAGACTTTTAGAAATCAATCAGATTAGAAAGACAATCATCAGGCTGATTTTCAAAATATGAATGTGGCCAGCTCCATCAGGTCTCTACCTTGAGTTCACCTTAGGTCCACGAACACCAACAGCGCCCTCTACTGTCTAGCAAGCGCACTATGAGGAGAGGGCAGGTCACATGTTTTTGTAGCCACAAATTATTTATACTTTTCAAATATTTACATTTTGCAAGCAATTAAATTTGATGCTGTGTGTATTTGAATGTGTTTTTCTGTGTGTGTGTATGGGTCAAATAGAAAAGTCACAACAATTTTACCAGTTGGCCACCAAAATCTATGCTGAAGGGAGAGGCTTTAACAAAAAGAGGGAGAAAGTTAAGGGGCAGGCAAGTTGTGGGAACCAGCCTCCAATGACCCTCGCTTACTTGTATGTATGTATGTGTGTGTGTATATATATATATATATATATATATCATCTTGTCTAGTCTTCCTCACATTGTGCCAGGGATGGTGTAGGTGATCCGCAGAACATAGCAGAAGTGACGGCTTGCCATTTCTGATAATGGGATATAAGACAACATGGCTTCCATCTTTATGAGCTCTCCCACTCTCTTGTCTCATCACTTGATTTGAGCAAAGCCACATGGAGAACAGCCCTACAGCAAGGCCCAAATGGTGAGGAACTGAAGCCTGATAGCAACAGCCTCATCAGCGAACGTCAAAACAGGTCCTGCAGCCCCCGCCAAGCCTTCAGATAACTGCGGCTTGAACCAAAAGCTTCGATTCAACCCCTTGAGACACCCTGCGCCAGTACTGCTAGCTAAGCCTCTCTCAGATTTCTGAACTCGGGAACTGTGTGAGACAAGCAACGTCTGATGTCTTCCTTTTTGGAACAATTGATTGGATAACAACAGGTCACTTACACAGGAGAGAGAGAAAGGAGAGAAAAGATTAATGGATGACACTAGGACAGTCAAACAAAGAATGGAGACTGTGAGACTGGTTTAGTTTCTCTTTTTATTTTTATGTTTGTCACTCTGAGTTTCACTAATACATAAACTGACCTAGGGAGAATATGAGTACTGATTGCATTCTGACACAATTGGTTACATTAAGACAAGTCACTGTGGGGAATAATAATTAGAACGTTATTTATCAGAGTGAGCTAGGTTTAACAAGTGTATGTGCGTCTATTTGCATGTGCTTGCATAAATGTATATATACATACGTATGGGTTCAAAGGTTCATAAATGTATATATACACACGTATAGGTTCAAATCTGAGACATATGTGCCCGTCTCAGATTTAGAAGTATAAAACAAAATTGATTTCATAATGCAACCCAAAGCCTTACTGCAAGTCCCTTCATAGAATTCTAACTCAATTACAAATATATGCTCAGACATACATTTCACCTCTGTGAAATGTACCTTTTCTGGATGATTTGAATGGAGACAAATAAAGAGAAAAAAAAAAACAGATCCAGTATGTGCAGATGGTCAGCTTGCAGGCCAGCATAGTCACGAAGAAGGATTAAGAGCCACGAGAACCTTGGCCAGAAGTCCTCAGTGTTGGGCACCAGACCCCAGTTGGTGGTTATTTTTATGGCAGCCTTTGGGCTAACAGTGTTCTCATGGTTCAAACGTGAAAGTGAGGCAACATGATTCTAGAGAATCCGTCTAATTCAAGGATCCATGAATTAGTATGAACAAGGGAAAAGTGGAGTCAAAATGTGGAGAAATAACAAGGAAAATGCAAATACTCCTTCCACCTCAGAGAAAATGCAATATCTGTTGAGAAAAGAATTGCCCCTTCTCCCAGTCATGGGTTTTGTGCGGCATAAGAAATGGAAGGCTGATGATCTCCTTAGCTCATGACACTATTTGGTTTAGCTCTTCTCTATGTATTGTGGCATGTAAGGTCCTATAGTAACTATCCACTATAGGACTTTGTATATATACAAAATCTAAAGCCAATTTTCTATGCTCAAGGAAATCTCAATCTCATTGGTAAGTGAAGTCTCCAGGAAGCAATCAGAAGATTCTCAGGCAGTATATGTAATGCAGTGCAAAAGGAGATCATTATTAAAAGAGATCAATGGAAAAAGCACTAGAAAAAAGGGAAACTCAGGCAGCTTCTGAAAAATGCGTTGAACTTGGAGAGGAAGAGAAGCGAGGAGATATTGCAGATCAACACAGCTTCACTCTGCCTTGCATTCCTGCATGAGAGGCAGTCTCTGTAGAATGAAGGTCAAGTTCTTCCATCATTGCAGAGAGGGTAAGGACATCTGGATGGTCAAGCATTCTGGTTGCTGACCCTTTACCCCATAAATCTGGGTCACTCTACATATCATGTTTTTATCCCACTTTTTCATTGCTGTTATTACTACTATTAATAATAATAGCATTGCTTCTCTTTTATTAATCACCTACAAAACACTCTGTGTGGTTGTTTAATTTAATTCCCTAAATTACTCTATGATACAGACTTTATCATACTCGTTTTACAGATGGTAAAACTGAAATCTAACACCATTAACTATCTTGTCCCTAAGTAACTTCACATTACTGAGACTCCATGACTGAGGTCTATTTGTCTTAAGACTTGTTAATGTTCACTCTCTCTTCCCTTCTTCTGATTCCACCACCAGCTCTGCAGTGCACAATCAAAAACACGGACAAAGTAGTGGAGTGGGTCCAGTCAAGGGGAGAACCCTCCTCCTCAAAACTGTCCCACAGTGCTGGCATTACAATGGCAGCCAGAAGAGAGGCTGGTTAGAAAGGAATAAAGGAGGTGCTTACGAGCATTTCCAGGTGTTAAAAACAGTCATCAGTCTCAGATTTCCTCATAAGGGATAATTATCAGAGCAGAAAAGCTAGCAGAGCTGCCAGGAGTCAGAAGACTTTGACCTTCACCCACATCCTCCTGATTCATCACAGGACTGAAAGCAGGACCAAGACACCCTGAGTCCGACACCTTGCATCGCCAGAAATGTGAACAGGGCAGCCTTCCGTAATTGGGATTTCCTTAAAAATATGGAACATTTTTCACTATTAAACACTATCTTCCAAATCCTAGGGCAATGTTCCAAGAGCTTTGATTCACCCTGAAATGATTTGGTTCTCAGAATGTTTCAATTTCTGGATTTAGCAACTCTGAGCTGTGGTGCAGAAAAATATATTTCGAAAAATCCTTGAAGCTAAGGGCTCAGAAGAGCCAAGTAGCCAAATAGAAATTGCAGAATATTTCATTTCATTTTCTGTTTCAGCATCAAGATTTCTGCACGGTAAGTACCCAAGCACAGGACAAGCATCACACCAATTAGATATCATGTTGCAATCTTTTCATATTTATCATTTTTAACAACAAATGAAGCTGCTACTGGTATTTGATAATTGCCACTTTCCATATGATCTCTATGATGTGCCTTTTTATTGTGCATGTAAACCCACCAACAGCAGTTCCAGGCACAACCAAGTGCTCAGTTAATGCTAGTTGTTCTTTTTATTATTAAAACAAAAACTGTCATTTCCCTGCAGCAAAGTAGCATCCATTTGGTTCTGACTAAGCAATAAAGCAGAAATCTGATTCTTCTCCTTTAGAGACTGTTTTCATGATAAATAGTTGACAAGCTGACTTTTCTTTACTTGATTTATCCAAGTTCCTCTTTTCGACTGTCTCATCAGTCTGTTACCATTATGGTGTTGTCTCTCCCACTTACCACAACAGTTCTCTTAAAAGGCATCAAAAGCTTATGACTTGCAAGACCCAATGTGTGAGTTACTCAAAGAAGGTAGATATTTAGAAAATGCCCCTTCAAACTTTCTCTCAATGCACCCACACATTCTGACCCCTCCACTTCTATTAACCTTGAATTGGTAAGAGCCATGGTTTTGCTATGGTTGTTGCCTAACTAATCTCTGGTCTCTGTCTTCCAATACTTCTAAGTATTGCCAACAAAATATTTTTTGAGACAACCAACCAGCATCACTCTCTTGCCCAAAAGTTTTCAACTGGTCTCTTTCATATGCTGTATCATATCCTATCTCCTCAATCTCTTGTTTCAATTCCTTAATAACATGGCCTTCATTTACATGTGTAGACCAAACTCTAAATCTGTAGTGATTTTTATTGCCATTCTTAGAAACAGAAATTATTTGCTGCCTTAATGTCTAGGTGAAGTGTTCCTTTGTTCTAATCTCTTAGGAATGGCTTCCTATCTCTCCACCCTTTTCCTTAACATATCTTATTTTAGTTTCAAATCCAGGTCTTCCTCTTTCAGTAAGTTTTCCCATATCCTTCCCATTATAATTGCTTTTTCTCTGCCTCAATCACTCCTTCACACTCTCTCTTTTACTCTCTCCCACTATTGTTTATTCTCTCTCTCTCTTCCTTATCTCTTATAGCACTTTATTTATTCTTACACTGTCAATACTGTTTTAAAAATAATTTTATATATATTTGGAAGGCAAGAACCATGCCACATTCCTCACCCAATGCTGTTTAGCAATGCCTATGACTTCAGAGTAGACAAATGTTGAATGAATTGAAATAACTTTATACTATTGTATCTGAAAGTAAGAAAGTATTGGGTAACATAGATCCCTCATACAATAGCTAAATCCTATTGTATTAGTTAATGTGTTTGTTATCTGCTTTACTTGTATGATCAGCAATGAATAGAAAACTTGCCAAATAATGGACATTCAAGTATTTGCTAAATAAATGACTGAATTAATAAATATATAAAAAATAAAGAAAAAGACAAATCAAGATTATATGTAGAATAAACTAATTATGAACTGTACCAATTTTACAATTTAATGTACCACCTGACTCAGGATTTAGTAATTTTCCCAAAAGGTCTAATTAAGAAAATGATGCTAAAAGGAGTACTCAGAGTGGTTGCCTTTAAAACTTTATTTACCGGTAATTGGTTTGGAAAAATCCTAAGCATCTATTGGCAACTCCACAAATGAAGCTAGCAGGTGTATTGTGGTACTTCTTAGGTAGTTGAAGTCTGGGTCTCTCAGGAAACAAAGGCATGTATCAGGGGGCCAGTTTCAGAAACCAATATTTGGCACCTCTTTGCTGAAGGAAGTGGAAGCTCATGCAGCTGTTCTCCTGAGAAAGAAGACCTTTGAGAATAAGTCGGTAGCAAGAATAGAGTGTGCAGCCGTATCAATGCACCATATATACACCTTCTGGCATCCTTCCCCCAAACACCTAGTGTAACGCTCAGCACAGTGAGAGATAAAAAAAAAAGAAACAACAAAAAAAAAACCACTGTTGATTATTTGCCTAGCCTCGTTCTGTGTGGCCAAGAAAGGTGGGCAGCCATTGGAAAGGATCCAAAAACGTCTTTCACTGCCTGAAACTATAGGACTGATTCCCTTGAGAAACAGACATTCGGCCTACAACTGCCCACATTTTACTATGGGGAAGGTATGAATCACTTCTTACATTTCTTTTTTTGTTTCTTCTCACTAAAAGCATTTCAGTCTGCATAAGTGTTTAACATTCAGAAAATTAGAGGATATTTCAAAAAGTGCTTTGCATTAGACAACTTTTTATTACTTTAAAATACCTACCAGGAGCCACAGGAAAGCTTAATTTTTCTTACAGTTTTGTAGGCTCACAGTTCAAGATTAGGAGGACCTATCAGTCTGGTATCTAATGAGGGCCACAGAACAGAGGGACGATTATTGGGTAAGGCAAGAAGCAGAGAGAGAGAGACAGAAAATAGCTTGCCTTATATATAATCAACATTCTTTTGAGAAATAGATTTGGAGAGCAAGTCCCCAATGACTTGAGGACCCCCTGTTAGACCCAACTCCCAAAAGGCCATAATTAAATCAAGTCTCCACTCTTAATACATCAACCATTACCATTAATCCGTTAACTATGAACAGATTTGGAGGGATTAAATGCATATATTTCCAGAGTCAAATCCTGCAAAAATCACACCATCTTTCTGTTGGCAAGTAGGGTGGCATTCACTTTGCATTCAGCTTTGACATCAAAGTTTTAAGACACAAAAAATAATTAAACATCATGAAGAGTTTTTAAGATGGAGTGGATTTCAAACAAAGAATGAACAATTGTTAAGAAAACAAAACATGCTTGCATCATTCTTTTGCACAGAAGGTCTCTAATTTAATAAATCATTTAGTTGCATCAATTAATATTTTATCTTCTATCATTTTTCAACTTTTTGAAAGCAGTAGTTGGGGGATGATGCCTGACAGAACTAAATCATCTTTCTCTAATTCCTCCCCATTCTATATTCAAAATAATATTTTACTTAACTTCCTCTAGGCACAATGGATTTAAGTATCTCCTTTTCTTTCCTTTCAAAACAGAGCTAAAGATGAAGAAAAAGGGTAATAGAAAAATTCTTGCCAAGAAAGGTAATATTGAACCAAGGTCAAAGCTACAGTTACAAATAAATCTTCAATTTAGCGTATGTTGTTTCCCTCTAACTTTTTCCTTTTCCATGCCTGTTTCATGGAAATATTTTCCTTTCCTCAAATCAAAATTTCACCTTCCAGAAAACAAACAACAATAACAAAAATGTGAGAGGCAGGTGTTTGGATTGTAGATAAGACTCCTGTATCCTGTATCAGAACGCATGAGTTTGAAACTTGCCTCTGCCCCTCAGTTCCAGCTTCCTGCTAAAATGCATCATGAAAGGCAGCATGGAAAGGCTCAAGTAGTTCGGGCTCTGTTGCCCCGTGGGAAATCTGGATGGAGTTCCCAGCTCCCTGTCCTGCCGTGGCTGATACAGGCATTTGGGGACTGAACTGGCAAGAGGGAGTTCTCTCTGTCCATCTCTGTCCTTCTGTCAATCAAGAAAATAATAATTTAATAAAAGCACTGGGAAATATTTTAATTACAATCTGTTCAATTTTATTCCTGATAAGAACCTAAATATAGAGTTTTGAAGCTCTTAATGTCTATAAACAAGATGCTATCCTAAATAACATCTCTGGGTTTATTTTCCCAGCTCTAATAATATGCAATTCTATAAAATTAAAGCACACAATATCATTTGAGGATGAACACAGGTGAAGTCTTCACTATGATCAAAAGAACCTCAATGTGCATTAAATAATACATGTACTCTAGCTCCCTTTTGAGAGGTAAGGAAACAGTGGATATATGGAAAGGTGTCACAATGTAGGTGATCAGAGATGACAGGAGTTTCTGGGTTTTCAGAGTAGGCCAATATAAGCTACTTTGTCATTCATCAGAAGCCCCCATGTCTTCATGGTACAAGTTACTGCCAAGAACAGCACCCCTGGGGAAGCACGAGGACTGGGAAAGCAAACCATGCATTTGAGCAGAGTCCAGGGAGACACTTCACAATTAAGGATCTCCAAGTGACATTCAAGTACACTAAGCACATCTAGTAACCCTGCTACTGAGAATCCACCAGGATTCAAACATCAGTGTTGGGTGGAGCATTTTCTGTGTGCCCAGCCCAGTGTCAGAGGGAAGACAGAAGAGAAGCCTTCCTGCAGCTCAGCCAATGGGGAATGTTAACTTGTACAACAGCTTCAACATGGAAGATGGAAGATTATTAAAAGCCAAATGTGAGCTATAGACTATAAGTAAAGCAAACATAGAAGATACTGGTCATCCAGGGACACTTCTCAGAGAGAAAATTGGTATTAGCCAGGCAGCAGGCCAAGACAACAGAGACATAGGGTCACTTTACCAACAGTAACAGAATCTTCAGGAGCAGAAAGTTCAAGATGAGCCAGTAAAGTCCAAGAAAAACCTGTTTGGTGAATGTGATAGGATTGGAGCTAGACCTGAAGGCCTGGCGAGAATTGGGAGTAGCCCGATCAAGGGGCTCAGGTCAGAATAAGACCTGGTGAGACTGAGCTTCGCAGTGTGGCTAGCAACAGAGAGACAGCGCAAGATTCCAGGCAGGGCAATAAGCGTACAAAGATAGAATCATTTACACCAAGGATAGAAAATTGGGTTCACCTTATGTTTCAAACCAAACCAATTGAAATGGCTGCTGAGAGCCTATTTGTTCTCAATGGATGAGCAGTTAGCAATGTTGGCCGTCAGTATGGGAAGAGAACACAGCCTCCCATCTGACAGACTTGCGTCTTTAGGTTGGATGGGTTGTTGAAGTTATCAGGATTTAAAATCTTGATAAGAGTGATCTAGAAAAAATTAAATGATTTCACATAAGCCAAAAAATTCGCCAAACATATATTTCCGTGGGTAGGAAAGAACCCATTAAGAAGAGCCTATGCAAAGTGGCCCATATTATATTTGAAAAGTTAAACCCTTGTAGAATATTTCTAGAAAGATGAAAAAGTAGTTGGGAGAGAGGGCACAGACTGGCACACTACGTTAAAATATTAATGTTGGTAAACATTCATTTGTTTAGATTTAATATAAAGCACAGAAAATAGATTGTAGAAATAGGCAGGAAGCTGTGCCCCTGAGGTAAAATGCAGTTTTATAGTTATGAAAATTTAATTTGACTGCTTTCCCAATAATTGCTCATATTTGTAGCAGCAGCATGCCAGCAAGATAACGGTCAATCAAACGGACATCACCCTGTAAATGCTCTTAAAAAGCCTGCACTGTGTTTCCTGATGGGAGAATGGCAATGCTTCCAATTGTTAAAAGATGCCCAGTTGAAAAGCAGAATAAGAAATTGGACAGTAGGAAATCGTTATATATTGCCACTTCCCTCGCTTTCTGAAATTAAATTCCTGTTGGGAGCTAGAACTATTTTTTTCCTTCTGAAAATGGAAAATCTGTCACATCATAAAACAAACCTTGAGTACAGAATGTGTGAGGTTCACTTTTTTCAATTCTGCTTGTGGTCAGGAAAAATTAGGATATGCTATGAATGTGGGTGGGGACATATTTCTTTGATTGGTGAGTGAAGGGCAGCAATGGGTGCCCCAGGATTTGACAAATCTCCCTAGGTCCTCACTGAAGAGCAACAGAAAGATTCCTCTCCGTCTCTGTCTTGCTCTGAGCCTCCTCTAATTCCTCTCTTCCTTTTGTTCTTTCTCGTTCCCTATTTCCCACACTCTTCATGACCGTTGAGAAAATGCCATTAATAACTGGTACAAAGAATCGTGCTCGGTGCATGGAGATAAACTGGGGATGACAAAATATCAACTTCCTGCTGCTCAATTGAAAGCCCTATCTGTACAACTGGTAATTACTTTTAATTTAATTAGGACTCCTGGTATTGTTTCTATCTCATAGATTACATTATAACATGTAATGTGTTAAAGCAACAAGACAAATTGAGGCGAGAAAACACAGAAAATATTACCTTTTTTGTCTATAAATAATACCACAGTTTAACTCCTCAAAATGCCCTGAAGTAGCTTTACTATGGGGCTAATTATTATTTTCCATATTCCTTTAGCTTGAGTAAGCAAAAATCTTAAATAATCTAATGAAAAAATGCATCTCATGGGTTTCAAAAAGAGTATTTAGCTCTACACTTTTCTCCTTTCTTCTTTCATGCAGAAACAAATAAATGATTTGTTTCTAAAACAAAATTCACATAACTAAAAAGAACAAGCATTGGCACTGGAGAGAAATCATGACCTTGCTGCTTAAACTTGGGTATATATAAGTGTCCTGAGAAAGGCACCGTTTTTTTTTTTGTGTGTCAGAAATACACAGTGAGTAAAGCAAAGAATTCTATTTGAGATATTTATTGACACAAAGGAATGTGAGGACTCTTTTGTGGAAGAAATACACTAAATTTCATTTTCCATATGAAATTCATAAATGCGTTGTAAACTACTAAGTAAAATCTTCCAATGTCCTTCTGAGTATTTAAATTATATAAAAGAGGTATTCATTAGAGCCCTGAGAACTTATCTTCCCATATTGCTAAGCAGGAGACATTGTGTGTGTGTGTGTGTGTGTGTGTGTGTGGGAGGGAGACAGAGACTGCATGGAGGCAAAAGTGTAAGGAGACAGATGCCTCAGTTGGAAGTGAACTTTCACTTGCTGTTCTAAAAAACAGGATGGGGTTGGGGCTAAATGAATGACAAGTTAGATATGATTGAAAACTTCTTAGATGATATTTTCTTCTAATAAATTAGACATGGAAGTATGTGAGATAGAATTATTGGCTTAGCAGAAACTTACTCTGAAAACTCCACATCCCAAATCAAATAGATTACTCATGTACCAGGTTGTCCTTTTCTAAGATTAGACATGTATGCCCACAGATCATTTTAAACCAAAAAATGTTAAAAATCACTTGTCCAATAGCCTCATATTATAATGATAAAGTCAAATTCACAAAAAGGACATTAGAAGATATATTCTAGCAAGACAAAGCAAGTACCAAACCCTGGGTCTCCTCACCTTTTAAAGATTTGTTTGTTTACTTGAAAGAGTTAGACAGAAAGAGAGAAAAACAGATTCCATCTGCTGGTTCACTATTCCCTATCGGGCTTCAGTGGCTGTGTCTGGGCCAAGCATAAGCCAGGAGCCTAGAATTCCACCCAGGTCTCCCACATGCCAAGCACGTGTGCCGTCTTCCACTACCTTCTCAGACACATTAGCAGGGAGCTGGGTTGGAAGTGGAACAGGTCAGATCTGGAACCAGTACTTATATAGTATGCTTAACCTGTTGTGCCACAACACCAGCCCCATCTTCATATTTAATTTGGAGTTGTTTTCTTTATAGAACATTGTCTTTTTCCATTGCACTAAGTAGAGCCCAAACTAATAAACTTCAGAGGATTAACAAAAGTGACACAAAACAATATGTACTTTTATGCTAATATTTCTTCTGTTCCTCCAACAGATGAAAACACAAGATGACCTGGATGGCTGAGCTGTTTATCAAAGGAGTCAGTTTCTACAACAATGCCTCTTTGGCAACCTTGTCTCCACAGCCTGACATAGCAGGGACAGCTGTTGCCCTATTTGCAGCCCAAGAAATCAGCACTGGCAGCCAGTTCCTGCAAGACAGAAGACTCTCAGAAAAATGGCAGTGTTCTCTAACAAAAATAGCAAACCATCACCCCAGTCAATTCAGGGAATCTTTAGACTCTTGCCTAAGTGAAATTTTGTGGTGCTGATGGCAAGTTGATACTGTATAAGATCAGAGATGTAAAGAAAGGTCAATTTTGATTTAAAGAAGGCATGGAGGGTGTTAGGTGCTAAATATTTGAAACGCATCGTAACATTTCCTTCAAAAATATTGAAAACATCTTATTAAGTACACAATTGTAAAATGGTGTGTTTTAAAGTATGATCATATTTTTAAATAAGGCTATATAACTACACACAAACCTGTGGGGAGGATGCCTGCCATGACCCATAGTTTGAGAAATGGAAGGAAAGGTGTTAGGGGGAATGGGATTGAGGTGATGTCATATTTAAGCATTCTTTTAAAAGATTTATTTTATTTGAGCAGCAGAGAGAGGGGAGACGGGAGATCTTCCATCCTCTGATTTATTCCCCAAATTCCCAGGAGCCAAGAACTTAATTGGGACCTCCCACAAAGGGTGGCAGGAATGCAACTGCTTAAGCCATCATGAGTGTCTCCTAGAGTGCTCATTAGCCAAGAAGCAGGACTCTAGGGTAGAGCTGGGACTTGAACCCAGGCACTCTGATATGGGATGCAGGAATCCTGAGTGCTATCACAACCACTGCACGAAACACCCACCCCTTAAATATTGCCTTTGGCAGTGTCGATGGTGAGTTTGACAGCCCACAAATCTGGGAATAAAATAAATACAATGCAGGCTCTCATGGAGCAGTTAGCAAACTTGAATAAATAATGCTGGAGATAAAAAGTTGATTACTAATGTGAAAAAGACTGTTGTCATAATAACTGAGAAAGGAATACCTCATAGAATGTGATTCTAATAAAGTCTCAGCACTTTATGGAACTGGAACATAACTTTGAAATACATCCTAATTTCTTCATGTGAGATTGTGCACAAGTTATGCCAAGAATAAAAATGAAAGTATCTCTGTGTTTCTTGTTACTACTTGGGAATTCAGTGAGGTTTTCAATGAGAGGAGGGAAATAAGGTTCCTCATTGAGAAATCAAGAGTAATACCCATCTATAACAGAGCAAAGCAAAGATGCACTAAGTCAGCCAGAGGAGAAAAAAATGACTCCCGAGTCAGCAAGACTGGACTGTGCCTTGTTTGAGTAAATAAACATATCTGAAAAGGAAAATATCAACTAATAGTGGGTCAGTCAGCAAAGAAAGTACACAAAAGGAGAGTTATAGAGGCAAATATTGGCAGTGCTTACTTAAGCAGTGTCCAAAAGGAAGAGAGCTTTTGGATGTCAGTCCATCCTCTCCAGATGGAATAAAAGGCCATCTCTTGCATGCAGATGAACGCATGGAGTTAAAAATCAAAGGATTTGGCAGGTTTCTGGTCCCATTAGCAGTTTAGTGCCTATCCTGAAATGGATGCATCAGACTTCTTTATCTTGATTTATTTAAAACTTCAGTTTATCTGACACTAAATCATCTTTATCTTCATTTTCTATCCTCCCCACATAATTTGGTGGTGCCAGAAGTCTGTGTGGAGAATACCCAGATTTCTGCATAGAATATGCATATTCAAGGGCATCAAAAAGTTCATGGATATTTTGACTTATTTTTTAAATTTTATTTTTCTACACTATTTGAAATCCCCTATATACCAAGTCAAAATTCCAATCTGTGTGAATTTTTTTTATTATTTCACACTCTCCTTGTTCTTTTTAAATCTGCTTTATTCATTTTGATGGAAACCCTGGAAAAGCAAGGCCTATTACCGGAAGTTTTAGAAGAGCAATGCTAGCTGGATTTGCTAGACATTGTGTTTGGTGAAAGTAGCCAATTCTCAACTATATGTTATCACAATAGTTAGTATTACTCAAGAACCTGGATGCCTTTCTATATCCCATTTAATTAGAGTCATAGTTCTGAAAGGTGCTTGTAACTAGTGCAAACTCGTCACTCTGGCCTCAGAATCAGCCCTTAAGGCATTCGGATATGGCTGAAGAGCCCATGAGAGTATTTTAGGCATGGAAAGCCAAGACACTCTGGAGAAAAAAAAAAAGAAGAAGACCTAAATGAAAGATCTCTGCGAGTGAGATCCCAGTGAAAAGAACAGGTCTTCAAAGAAGGAGGTACCTTTCTCTGAAGGGAGGAGAGAACTTCCACTTTGACTATGGCCCTGTCAGAATAAGATCGAAGTCAGTGAACTCAAAAGGCTTCCATAGCCTTGGCAACTCATGACTAGAGCCTAGGGAGATTACTGACGCCATAAACAAGAGTGTCAATTTGTTAAGTCAACAACAGGAGTCACTGTGTACTTGCTTCTCATGTGGGATCTGTCCTTAATGTGTTGTCCAATGTAAGGTAATGCTATAACTAGTACTGAAACAGTATTTTACACTTTGTGTTTCTGTGTGGGTGCAAACTGATGAAATCTTTACTTAATATATACTAAATGGATCTTCTGTACATAAAGATAATTGAAAATGAATCTTGATGTGAATGGAATGGGAGAGGGAGTGGGAGATGGGAGGGGTGTGAGTGGGAGGTAAATTATGGGGAGGGGGAAAGCCATTGTAATCCATAAACTGTACTTTGGAAATTTATATTTACTAAATAAAAAAAAAGAAAAAAAAGAAGTTTCCTTTGACTATGGCTTCCTGGTCAGAAGAAATTGTTGATCCTGTCTGTTCTGTTGCTAAGTCAATTTCAAAGAACTCACTCTTATGAAGTCTTCTCTCTCTCTCTCTCTCTCTCTCTCTCTCTCTCTCCACTGTTGATCAACTCAAAACATGGAGTTGGAATTTGACAATGGCACCCTGCCATGAACTGGGTAGAGTAAAACTGGCATTCTGGTCATTGATTACAGAAACAGAGATTGTCAGAGATACAGAGAAAAGCTTAGCACCTTTATTGGCAGAATTAGCATTTGGAGACAAAAAAGCAGTTTTCTATGACTAAAAGAAAACATTTTCATACATGTTGTCTGGAACCAAAAATAAGTTCCATTTAATGAAGAAAGAATAAGATAAATTTCAGAGGGTCACCTGCATGGCAAAATGAAAACCCCCAGGAAGATTCATTAGGAGAGTGCAAAGAAATCAACCAATCAGGGGAGTGGATGTGGCTGAGATTTGTAAACCAAATCAATAAACTGCTGCTGGGAGAGAGTATCATTTGACAGAGCCACAGTGTATTATCACTCAGGAGATTGCAAAGAAAAGGTGATACACCCAAATGCAAACCAAGCTTTCAAGCTAGAGAGATCAACAAATATATTCAATATATTAAAATGTATCACGTGAAGGCTATACTCTGTATACAGGAATAGCTGCAGATGATGCTAAACGTTCCTCTGTCCATGCACATACACTGAAATACACACATCTGAGATTCATTCTCCATTGCATGGATACCATTGTGAAAACAATGTTGCCATTCATTCTTTTCAAAAAATGACATTGTATTATATGATATTTTGTTGTGACACATTTCTATAGCGTTCTATAGGAAAGGATTCAGTATTCCTATTACTGTTGGTCCACTGCCCCTCAGGCCACTTTCTTATCCCTTCAAATATCACTCATTTCCCATAACCACAGCCTTTCCCCTGGCTTCAGCTCCTCTGTAGCACACCAACTTTCCTGGGAGTCCTTATCCTCTCATATGGTGCCTCCTGGTTTACATTAGACATGATTTTTTTTTATTAAATTGAAATGAATCTTTAAATAAAGATCTTTGTCCTTGAATCAGTGCTACCATGTCGCATCCAAATTGTCCTACTAAGGCTCTGGTTTGAAATTCAAGAGCTTCTACAATCTTATCACACTATTTAAGTCATGCTTATTTTCTACTCCTCTAACCAATCTCCTTACCTCCTGAAACATCTATGATCTCAAGAATGAGCCTCTTTTCTCCTTCCACCACTAGTCAAGGCCACTTCTATCTGTGATTGGCTTTCTTATGCACAGATGATCCTCCAACTCACCAGCACCCTGATGAATTACACCTTACTGGTTTTGCACATTTGTGTTACCAACCAGGTCTCATGGGCACTTGAATTTGTGATCCTTGGTCTCTTATAGCAATGATTTTCAAATTGTGCTCCCCAGAAAGTACAGCCAATTGGCACAAATTATATCTTTCACAGACAAAAAAAAAAGTCTTAAAGTGATTGCCATCCTCAAAGTCTCCCATCCTTATATGAAGGGAAATAGGTTGTTTCAATTTGAAAATCCCAGCACCCCTCAGCATCCTGAATTGCTGGCAATCATCCCTTTCCATTTAGGTTAACAAGGGAAAACAATAATGATAATGAAACTAATGATAATAAAATAACAATAACAGCAACAACTAACAACTGCTGACCTTTTATGATGTGCAAAATCCTGAGCTAACTATTTTTCTTAACTAATTTAATCCTCATGAGAATCATATAAGATGGGTATTATAATTATCCACATTTCATAGATGACGAAACTAAATATAAAGTACTGCAGTTGAAATGGGCTTATAAACATGAGACTGTTGTGCAGACTACTGGTTGCTCACAGGCTAAGCAGAGTTACCATAGCCATATACCTACTCCATGTCAAAAAATTGAGATCTATATGCCAACAGGAAGAACATGTTTATCACTGGCTATGGGAGAAGAGGTTGACCCCAACTGGCTCCTGGACTCAAAGTCTTTTATTTCTAACAGTGGAAGTGTAGGTCTCCAAATATGGTAAGAGGCAAAATGGCCACATCCTATGTCCATACTCTTTGCAATACAACTCTGTCCCTCTTCTCATAAAGAGGAAGAGTCAATTTTTCCACCCTTTAAATCTGCTCAGTCCTTATGACCTCAGCCAGTAGAACGAGGGAGAAGTGACAGTATGCCAGTCCTGAACTGTTTGTTCTCTTGGATACAGGTCCAGCACCATGAGATTAAGGTTGGATTAAGCCTTCTGCATGATGACTGACACATGTCTCATGAATCCCCATTACCCTAACCACCCACATGAGTAAGGCCATCTTTGGCCATCTCAGTCAGCCACCTTCAGCTTACTGCAGACTCATAAGTAGTTCACCTACAATCAGCCAAATCATAAACTCATAAGCAAGAGTGCCTATTTTTATAAGTCTTGCTTTTAGTGTGATTTGATACACAGCATTGGAATAGCAATAGAAAACTGATACAGAAACCTACAGGTTCAACACCATCACTATTTTTTGAACCACTCCTTACCTAGAGTGCATGGATATTAGGAGCTGCCAACTAACTCATCTGGGGAGAACTACCTTCTAATAATCCTTTAATGAAGGTCCTTGTTATATCTGGGCTTCTCTCTGTGATTAATTCATTTCTTGGTCAAGTTCTTAGCAAAAGAGTTACTCTAGGACTCAGAAACAAAGTCGACCATTTTCACAGCTCAGGACTAGAATCTGACCTAGTTCCTGTATCCATGGAGTTGCAAACGAGCCAAATGAATCTCAGTGAACCATCTGCACCATTGAAATTTAGTATACCCTCTGCCCCTGAATCCTCAGCTATATATATTTCCTGTATCACCCAGCCATTTGACCTATAGAAGCCAATAGTTTTGCTCACTCATTTGTTGCATTTACCTCTGTTCTGTAGACCTGTGACCCACAGCCACTAGGGTAGAAAGAAGTTACTGGAGCAGGTCCCTACATTCATCACCTCACCTCACTAAGGTGGCCCTCCCTGGGTCACTTCAATAGGATCATTCTCAGTGCTGTCTGAATGATTAACAAAAGTATTTAATTCTCCCCAGGAAAGATAGGGGAGAGTTCCTAGGTACAAAACAAACCCTTAGAGCCAAAGAGAAAGGAACCACCAGGGTAACAAACAGCCTGCTTCACAATTTCTTGAGAACCTTACCTTATTCATCTCTACGTACTGGATGTAATGCCTCATGCATGCTTTATACTCAGAAACTGTTTAAAAATGAAATTTGCCAGTAGCATCATTTCCTCATATGAAGGAAAACATTTTCTCTCAGGGAATGTCTCATATCTTTGTCATCTTTGTGAAAAATTCTCCTATCTGGTAAACTGGAAAAGTCTACAATATTTTAAACCCTTTTAAATACTGCATGATCTTACTTATAAGTGGAATCGAAGAAAAGTAGAAGCAGAGAGTAGAATGGTGGTTGGGCAGACTAAGGGAGATGAGAGAAGGCAGGGGGAGATGTTGGTCAAAGGGTACAAGTGTTCTGTAAGACAAAAGGAACAAGCTGAAGACCTGTATTATTCAGCAATGTGACCGCAGTTAATAATCATGTATTGTATACTTAAATTGCCAGGAGGGTAATTCTTAAGTGTTCTCACAGCAACAAACTGATAAATATATGAGATGATGCACATGTTATTTAACCATTTTACAATGTATACATACATCAAAACATCATATTTACACCTACATGTTTGTATTTGTCAATCATACCATAATCAAATAAAGTAAGTATAGCATCATTTGCTTATTTATTTTCAATGGAAATTAAAATGTAAGTAAAACAAAGCCAAAGGATAAGTGAATCTTGAAGTCACTTGCAAAACAACAGTTTTCTTTCATTCTTTCTATACAAAGATAAATAGGACATTACTCCTGCCCTTCAGAAACTCACATCTAATAATGAAGGAGAGGGGCGAAAGGGTGAAGATTAAAAGCAACCATGGAATTAAATATTTTGTACTTAATTGAGTTGCCCATCATCTCTCACCAGCCAAACAGGAATAATGAGAATTGTTCTACTGAGTGGCTGCCAAGATGAAAGAAAATTGAATATTTGAAAATGAAAATGCATGTGCCTGGCATTTGACCATACCTTAGTAGGTACTCAAAAAGTACATTTTAAATGTGTTTATAAAGGCCAAGAATTTATTACAATGTGACTTACCAAGGAAAAATTTTTTAAAAAGCAAGTGTATTTCAGAAATTTAACTTAGAGCCTTCCCCTGAATATTCATTTGGTTACCTTGTTTATTATAGCATTCACTAGTCATGAAATAGTCATGAGATTAAAGATGTAATGCCTTGTCTTACTTCTCTGGAACAGGTTTCATAAATGTAGAGACATATTACTTGGATAATTCTGCAACCTCACATTTCTATAAGGACATTTATAAAACTTAATTAGGAACAATATATACAGTTTGGCAGGTAGTTACTGAAACAGCTCTATAGTTTTATGAAATATATTAGATTTGGTACACAAATAATGTAATCATTTAATGGGTCAATTTCAATTACACTTTTCTACTTGGCACCCTGGAAATCGATTTCTTTAACATAGAGGCATTAGTCTTTCAGATTCCTACATATATTTTGGGCTCATGAATAAAACTGAAACCAAATTTAATAAATCTTTTCTTCATTTTCAGGGAAATGTCCTCCATTTGATGGATACTAATGACAAAACAGCTTATAACCATCACAAAATTTAAAAACTTAGGACAAAATACTTTGCTGCATGCTCAAAATATTTTGAAAGGACTTTGAAATCCTTTGGGATGCAGCTTGGCGTATGAGTCAACTGCCAATTCATTAAGTATTGAGAAAATGTATCTCAAAAGCGGGCCACATACAACCATAAGCATCACTTCTATTGACATGCGGAATGAGAGCTGCATGTGTGATGGCAGGTAATTTTCGTTCTATTCCAGTGTGTACCCTCTTGGCATGGGCATGGCAGAGTATATATAACAGAGATGTGTACAATGGCAACGATGAGCTGAAATAAAGAAACAATGATATAACTGCAAAAAAGAAAGGATGTTTTTCCTTCAATTTCAACCTTTTCAAAACTAAGACAGTAATCTTTCTTTCCAACAGTTTGGGGTAGGCCTCTGGAAACAGGAGTAATACAGGCTATTTCATGTGCTAACTATGCACAAATCGTGTGAAGTCCATCAAAGACCCAAGTTGCCAGGTTGACTTTTTCAGAGCGCCCAGGGAAAGATGATTCTACACTCAAGAAAAGATAAAGGAAAAAACATGATTGTTTCAGATTTTATTTTTCATCTTTAGGAGTGTGTGTGTGTGTGTGTGTGCGTGTATAGAAAAAAGAGAAGCTGTTTTCACTCTTGGTCATGCTCTGACATGGGAGGTAAATGTTCATGAAAGAGACTTGTTTGAACCCCAGGAAATCATTTGGGAGTGATTACTTTTTGGCACCAAAGCAACATTTAACAAGTTTGCCTTTTTCTACTGAGAGATAAAATATACAAGCGTGGCTTTCATTGAATTGCAAACTGGACTTTACTCATTCGTGGAGGTTTTTACATTGGTCTAGATTGAGTACCCGAGGTGACATCTCCACTGCTAAGAAAGGAGCCTTGATAATTTAACAAAGTAGAGAATATTAGTCCAACTATTATTTTGCAGCAGATGACATATTGGCCATAATACATGAATGCTTGGCTTCTCTGAATAGGACTAAGTGCAAAACTGAAAGTAAGAAAACTAATACCCATATGTGAGACACAGACACACAAACACATAGGCATAGATACAGCTACTTTATTTAAAAAAATTTATTTATTTATTTTAAAGTCAAGTTACACAGAGAGAGGAGAGGCAGAGAGAGAGAGAGAGAGAGAGAGATCATCCATCTGCTGGTTCACTCCCCAGTTGGCTACAACGGCCAATTGCAACTGCAACGGCTGTACCAATCTGAAGGCAGGAGCCAGGAGCTTCTTCCAGGTCTCCCATGTGGGTGCAGGGGCCCAAAGACTTGGGCCATCTTTCACTGCTTTCCCAAGCCATAGCCGAAAGCTGGATGGGAAGTGGAGCAGCTGAGACTCGAACCAGTGCCCATATGTGATGCTGGCACCACAGGTGGTGTATTTAACTGCTACGCCATGGCACTGGCCCCGGATACAGCTCCTTTTTTTCCCCTATGTTCACTATTTGGAATTCTTACATGTTTAGACAACAAATTTTTCTCCCAAGTAGCCCATCTGGAACTATTGGTTATTTGTGGGTGTTGCTCCTATGATAGCAATGGAATCAAAGTTGTGCTGGACATATGAAAAGTATCAAGGGATTCTGAAAGGGAAAAAGAGATCAAATCAAAAAGCAAGAAGCAGGAAGTATAAGAAAGGAGATAGAGAGTAGATGGAAAACTGCAAAGGGAAGTTGTTAGAAAAATGGGTAGAACTAGCTGAGATTATATATTTTTCAAATGCATACAAAACCCCAAAGAAGTCTTGTGACTGAGCTTTTCAGCAAGTTAAGTTATAAGGATGGCAAAGGCTGAATATTTGAAACATCCAGTATTCAAAATCAGATGCAGCTGAACAAGAATGATAGCCTTCGCTTGATATTTACCAGGGAAAGGCGTCATAAAAAACCACGAACAATGTGTAACACAGGAAGCTATATGCTTATGTAAGCTTGCATGCTTGTGTCTATGAGGAAATTGTTGTATCCTAGAGATTTCCTTCTTCGTATCTGCAGCACCACTCCCTTCCTATCCACCGCACCCCCATCCAGATATGTGCCTTTCCCTTTTCCTGCTCTTTGAAAAATGGTGTTTGGGTAACATACCTAGTCAGTAACCATTAATGGGTTAAGATGGTTGGAAACTCATTTGATTTCATAGTTGACTGTTTGCATGACTACAGGTTAAGCTGTGATTAGATTTCCATTTACAGCTCCCTCATTTTCAGGCATTTAAAAATAACTCAGCCCTAAAAGTTCTCTTTAAATTGATTGAACTGGAGCTTTCCAATGAGTCATAGATAACCCTCAACCTCCAAATACACAAACAAAAAAGCAATACCAAACTTGAAGGAGGGGAGTGACCAACCTACAGGTAATTTTTTAAAGCTTTCTTATACTGGAAAAAAAATCATTTTGAGAGTGCAAGCCAATAAACTTATGTCAGGTATATAACTTTTTAGGTCATTTTGCTAGGGCCCATAATAAGCTAACGCATTTGGGCACTTGCTAAAGACTTACCCTCCTCCCACCCACCGCCACCCCCACACACATATCAGGCGTTTGTACAGATAAGAACTCCATGGCCTCCATGAAGTTGTGTAAGACACATATTCAAAATCCAAATGGATGTTTTGTGATGGCTTAGTTTCTGAGGAAAATCCAAATAGGTTTACAAGGTGTGATAAAATATCCTTTTTGCTCCCTTTTCAACCTTAAATTCAAGGCTATTCAGGATTCTTGCCACTTTGCCAATTCACAGCTGTAGAATTACCTAAAAGTGTAGGCTTTTTCAAAGCATTCAGTGAGTTATGTGTGAGTTCAGCAGGGAAGCCAGTGGTGGTAGTGTCACATCAGACCTTCAGCACAATGCTGCTATTTTTCTTCCTACTCAGGCTCCTTATAGGAGGAACTGGTCTCTTGACCCATTCTATGACTTCCAGATTCCAATTTCCTAAAGCACTACAGCCTCTGATTATTACATTTGAAAGATTTAAAGTATTACTTTTCTTCATGCCAAGAAACACAATGATGCTTTCAGTAAAGTTAAGACCAATGTGAGCTGTTGTTTACAGGCATAGTCTTTACTTACGCTGGTATTTCTGTCATTTGGCAAGGTCATGTGTTAAATAATTTTCCTTTGTAATGGAGGGGTGAATACTCACCAAAAACAAAACTAAGAAATCAAGGAAGAATAGAAAAAAATAAGAGAGAAACTTAATATGGTAAAATTTCATTAATTTGGCTTCCTGTAAGGCAGAATTCATGAAATTATATCCTGGGTTAGGCTGTATGTTACTGCTTGTTATTAATGAAGAAAAACTTGCTTAGGTAAATTAAGAGAAAAATAAGACTAGAGTGGATAGGGAAAGTTAGCAGAATGGGGGGGGGGCATACTAAACTTACTGATGAAACTTCAGAAAAGGTAGAGCTCCCAAAAGCAGCATGCTTCAAAAGGCTTGTCAGAAGCTCGATACCCTGGCATGAAGTATCAGGATGTATTGAAACAACGTAAAGTGCTGCCTTCAAAGAGCTTTCCAGTTGACTCTTGCATCATGGACAAGTGAATTCTAATATTCAGATACAGGCAAAGCAGATCTTGGTTGCTGATTTAAGAGCAGCCACAATAGAAGTAGTTTGGATATTAAATAAAAGGTAATATTGCATTGAAACGTATGCAATACCATGTGTTATGTATACATATGCATGCATCTATGTGTACGCACACACATGTACACATAGAGAGACATTAAATAGATACCCTCAAAGCTCTCTAATAGGTTCAGAGCTCATTAGGAGCTTCTCTGAAGTTTCGGCTTCACTCCACATGAAAACAAAACACTACAACTTTTAGCAGTCACTGCATTTGATTGGCTTTAAGTTCAATGGGAATAAAAAAGAAAGGGAAGGTGCCTCGTAACCCAATTTATGAAACTATCTTCCTGGCCTCTGGAATGGTCCAGTCCTCAACAAACAAGTGCTCAATAAGCCATGTTAACAAAGGTTCATGGGTTCTTTCCAATCCCTCCACATTATTGGTGAATTTTTTATACATAAATTTGAAGACAAGTGTGTGTGTTATTTTTATTTGTTTAAAAGACACACAGATGGATCTCTCATCTGCTAGCTCACTCCTCAAATCTTCATGATGACCAGAACTGGGCCAGGTTGTAGCCAGGAGCCCAGAATCTGACCTTGGTTTCCCACATGGATAGCAGAAACCCTGAACCATCGACTGCTGTCTTTCAAGGTGTGCACAAGAAAGTAGCTGGAATCAGGACTTGAACCTGGGCATTCTGAAGAGATGTTAGCATCCCAAGCACTAGATTAATGTCTGTGCCAAACATCCTCCAAAAGAGGTGCATTTTCTTAAACAAATGAAGCATCTGCTTATTTGTATAGTTTTATGTATGGGTTTTCATTTTTAAGTTTTAGATTTTCCAACTTAAAAGATTAAAATATTACAGTGATTAGTTATTTTATCTCAAAGCCTTTTGATATTTTTCCTTAGATACTACATATATAATTTCAGTATTCAGTTCTTTTATCTTTTTGGAGAAGAAGGGTAGAAAATTACTTTTTAAAGCTGTTGTTTTTACAAAAACACAGGAGAATCACACAGTGTTGTTAGCAGGGGATTCAGTCCTGGGTCATGAGTCTTCAGACTCCTTTGTAACTGGTCCTGTGCTGCACTATGGCCTCTTGCTTATCTTCAAAATATGAGACATAGTGCCACCATCTCTCTAGCATGGCGCCCATTAAATTACATATGCTGGACACACCTTCTTTCTGAGCTCTGGGTTGCCTTTTTTATGGTAGCCATGAGCACATTGCCACATGAGCAACCAGAAGTCGATTCAGCCATCTCTTGATTACCTTCAAAAAGATAAGCACATATTTTCATGCTCTGGGCCATCAGCAGAGCTGGTCACAGCTCCTACCAGAAGAACTAGGAAAATCCAGAATTTAAAACAAGAAGATATGCCATGTTCTTGTTTTGACATCCTTAACACTGGAAACAGCAGAAAGGAAGTGGGAACAAAGGACAGTAGAATGTGGACTCTGATACCCCATCTACTCTGCTGCACTTTGAGTGTTCTGATCCTAAAGATTTAAAGCTATTTATTGTGTTCCCTTTCAAGAATCTCTCTCTATCAATCTATAAATCTAGCCGGGTTATAAACTCATGGAAATAAAGAGCAACAGTTATATTTTCTTAAATACCTATGCTATACCAACATCATTATAAGCACTTGACATAACTCCTTTTTGGTACACGTTTAATAGATGAGCTACTGATAGAAAATTTAAAATACTGTTCACACTCAAAGTTCTAGTAATTGACAAATCTAGTACTAATGACCAAGTCACCAGAACTCTATCACTTAACAGTCCATGTTCTTCCCATGGTGACAAAATCAATTCATATTCTTCAAATCACTTCCACTTCTCTAAGTGGGAGAAAGTAGATTAACTTCATAGTTCATTGTCCTTCATCATCTTTCTTTTTTTTTAACTTTTATTTAATGAATATAAATTTCCAAAGTACAGCTTATGGATTACAATGGCTTCCCCCCCCCCATAACGTCCCTCCCACTCGCAACCCTCCCCTTTCCCACTCCCTCTCCCCTTCCATTTACATCAAGATTAATTTTTTATTCTCTTTATATACAGAAAATCAGTTTAGCATACATTAAGTAAAGATTTCAACAGTTTGCTCCCACACAGAAACACAAAGTGAAAAATACTGTTTGAGTACTAGTTATAGCATTAAATCACAATGTACAGCACACTAAGGACAGAGATCTTACATGAGGAGTAAGTGCACAGTGACTTCTGTTGTTGACTTAACAAATTGGCACTCTTGTTTATGGCGTCAGTAATCACCCTAGGCTCTTGTCATGAGCTGCCAAGGCTATGGAAGCCCCTTGAGTTCACTGACTCTGATCATATTTAGACAAGGCCATGGTCAAAGTGGAAGTTCTCTCCTCCCTTCAGAGAAAGGTACCTCCTTCTTTGATGACCTGTTCTTTCCACTGGGATCTCACTAGCGGAGATCTTTCATTTATTTATTTTTTTTTCCCAGAGTGTCTTGGCTTTCCATGCCTGAAATACTCTCGTGGGCTTTTCAGCTGGATCTGCATGCCTTAAGGGCTGATTCTGAGGCCAGAGTGCTGTTTAGGACATCTGCCATTCTATGGGTCTGTTGTGTATCTCACTTCCCATGTTGGATCGTTCTCTCCCATTTTTATTCTATCAGCTAGTATTTGCAGACACTATTCTTGTTTATATGATCCCTTTGGTTCTTAGTCCTATCATTATGATCAATTGTGAACAGAAATTGATCACTGGGACTAGTGAGATGGCATTGGTTCATGCCACTTTGATGGGATTTTATACAGAAAGTATTTTCCAGTTCTGGATTACTTGTCCTTCTTATTGACCTTTCTTTTTCATACTTTTCATTTTTTTATTCAACAGCTTACTGGTAAATTTCTTAAGCTATGAAATATTGAAAGATCTAAAGTTGGAAACCAGTGAGTACTCTTACTCAAAATTATAAAATGATTCTAATGTAAAGGAAGCCTGAAGGCCAGACGTATTGTGAGATTTCATTCTTGTGTTTTTCAGTTTTTAGTTCCTCTCCTAATGAAGGGGTTATTAGTGCCTTGGATGTGCCATACTCACTTTGTCTTGCTCAAACACACACATACACACACATTTGTATTAGACATTATTCTAAGAACATTATAAGGATTAACTTATTTAATCCTTATAATGCTGCTCTGTGGTAGGTACTATTACCTTTCTAGTTTTACAAATGAGGAAACTGATACTCATAGGACAACAGATTTAGCCATTATTACACAGTTATCAACTGGCAGTGCTGGAATCTGAATGGAGGCATTTTGGTTCAAAAGTTGGGCTACCTCTTAACTAGCTTTATTGGTCATTTACTGAGATGTATTTAATCCATAAAACCTCTAGCTTTGTAGTGAGGGAAAAGGATATGATGGTATTTTCACTGTCAGTTAAATGTGTTTGAGTAATGTTCACTACACATCCACTTTTCCAGAAGATGGAAATACATTGATGATAATGCCATTGCTTAGGTGTGTTCTTGCCTTTCTTACAATATGCTGAGTAAGAGAAGAGAAACATATCTGGTATTAGCATCACCATATGTTTTCTAGCTTTAATATTTTTCCACATGCCCATGAAAATCAACCTTACAGTTTTATCATTTGATGAGTAATCCAATCTTTTTTTTTTTTTTATTTCTAAGTACTCAGCACAGATCTTGGCTTGTAGTAGAAACTCAATAAATACTGATTTGAAATAATGAATGAAACTAGATGATAAGTAAATAAAGGTTAGCATTCTTTTTTTTAAAAAAAGATTTTTGTATTTACTTGAAAGGCAGAGTTACAGAGAGAGAGATGTCTTCCATCTGCTGGTTCACTCTAAATAGTCGCAATGGCTGGAGCTGGGCCAATCCAAAGCCAAGAGTCAGGAGCTTCTTCGGGGTCTCCCACATGGATGCAGGGGCCCAAGGACTTGGGTCATCTTCCACTGCTTTCCCAGGAGCATTAGCAGGGAGCTGGATCAGAAGTGGAGCAGCCTGGACTCAAACTGGTGCCCCTATGGGATGCTGGCTTGCAGGCAGCAGCTTTACCCACTCCACCACAGCACCAGCCCCAAGGTTATTATTCTTAAATCTATTCATCTGCTTTTTCATGTAATATGAATTAATATCTTTCAGTTATTCACCACAAATTAAATTCCATCCTGTTTAATGAATCAGAAGTTGTATCAAATCTTCCCAAACTCCTGTTTCATTTTTTGTCCTTAGAATATTTTGGGTAATCACTGACATTTTACATATTATAATATTCTCAATGGAGAAAACAGGATAGCCAATCTGCTGTTAATAGCTTTTGAAATGAATCAATCTATTTTCATAGTAACTAAAATTTATAAAACAGATCAATTAAAAAAGATTTAAATTCAAGCTATGAAGTAAATGTCCCTAGAAAAAATAAGATACACTATTCCATTTGTCAAAGAATAATGCAGATAAGCCCCTTTCTGCCACAGACAGATTTCCAAGGAAAAGAATACAACCTATCCACAATCCAAATTGAATACAGGAGTAGAAGAAGGTAAAGAGATAGAAATGACATATATGCATCCACCAAATGTATGATAGGACACCAGCATCAGCATGGCAGGCAGCATCCTCAGCAATATTTATACAGCACAACAATAAGAATTCAGCATTTTTTCTTATGTATGTGTGTGTGTTTTTAACAAAGGAAGAACAAAGGGCAAAGTGTTAAAGTATATGCCAGAACAGGTGATTCTACAACAAGGTATAGTATAATGGCTTAGTTACATAGCCTGTAGCCTAGACTGGAAAGTTTCACCTCATGATATAATTTAGATTCCTGAAATTCATATTACTTACCTCTACTGAGCCTTTTAATAAAAAGCTGATGACTTCACTCTGCTCGCAAAAGCCGTCAGTCCATAGTGATACACATGAGAGATTCCCATCATGACAAATTCCCTGCCTACAGCAGACTGTGAATAATTCCATTAATTATCAGTCATTCCAGACTTCTCTCTCACTTAAGAAAACCTATTTGCAAGTAAGTTAGTGTAAATTTGTTGTAAGAACAACTTTGAGTTAACTTGTAAGAAATCATAACTTTCCTATAGAAACAAATCATTTATATCATACAACACAATTAATATGATGCACAAGTATGTCAAAACAATTTGGTGGAGAAAGGTAATCCTGAAGTGGGCTCCAGGTACCCATAGGAAAAGACAAAATGTTTTTTAGAAAACAGCAAATGCACACACACACACACTCACACACACATGCATACACACACATACCCACAAACAGATAGATACCCAAATATATTCTTAACAGGTGATACCATGATGTTCAGTCAAATTTCTTTCTTTCTAGCAGAAAGTAAATTTCTTAGTAGATTGGATTTTTCAATAGGAAGACAATAAAACTAGGTTCAGAAAAGGAAGAATTCCAATACAACTTTCAGAGGACCCAAAGTGAAATGTTTTAACTTACTTTCATGTATTCCTGCCTGCTACTTTGCTTAAAATGCCAGGTCCGGAGTCCATTGGCTTCTCTTGGGCCCTACGCCCTACTGGTTTGAGAAAGGCAAGGTGGCCTAATTTTTAGTTTCACCAAGAGCACAAGAGGCAAGGGAGAATTTCCAAATGGAAATCAGATTGGTGTTGCCAAAAGAAAGATTCATGAATGCCACTGATAAATCACTATAAGGCCCAAGCTTCAGGCTGAGTCAAATGTAAAACCACTATTCAAGAGGAAAGATCCAAACATAGTGCTACTGTATTCTTCTTACCTGGTTTCTTTGGCCAACCCCTAACTCCTTTCACCTGCTCTTGCTGAGTTGGTCAATGAAGGAAAGGCTTAGGTTTCTACTTTGAATTTTGACCATGACACAACTTTCTGGAATACCAATCCCACTATTGTCCCTATGTACTGACTAGTCTTCACTGCACCTTCTTGTGATCTCTTTCCTTCAACAGTACTTTCCACATGGATAGACTCCTCAGAATTCTGGCTTTGAACTCTCTAGGATTCTGAACATCTGAGGTTTCCCCAATAGCTATTCTCCACTCTATGCAGGATACCCTCAAACTGATTGGAATGAGAATTGTGAATATTTTGTATACATCCCCACCTTCCTGAGACAAAGTGTCTAATGGCAATGAATTATAATCTAAACATTTTATAAAGTATTCGTGATTACATATCATCTGCAATTAGATTTGTTTTAAAAAATATTTCTTTGAAAGAAAGTATAACAGAGAGAGGAGGAGGAGAAACAAAGACAAAGATCTTCCATCTTCTGGTTCACTCCCCAAATGGCCACACCAGTCACGGCTGGGCCAGCTCAATGTGAAGTGCTAAGAACTCTGTTCAGATGTTCCATGTGCTTGGCAGGAACCCAAGGGCCTGGGCCATCAAGTGCTTCCTCTCAGGCATGTTTTTAGTAAGCTGAACCAGAAGAACAGAGTAGCCTGGACTTGAACCAGGCAATCTGATATGGGATGTGGGCATCCAAAATGACATCTTAACCTGCTGCACCACAGTGCCTGCCCCCATAAGACTTCCTAGTGGTTCTTTCATTTGTACTGCAAGATTTCCTAGTGAGTCAGCCAGAACAAATTAATTTCACTCCCCATAACTACATGAAGTTTGTCAAATTAAATCAATCTTGTTAAACTTCAGCCTTAATAGACTTCAGTCTATCATTATGTTTGGTCATGTTCCCTTTGATTCTGATTCGGTCTCCTTTTGTATTAAAGCTTCATTCAGGTATCTTGTCACCTGAAAATTTGATGAAGAAGTTAACCAAGACAAGACAAAGGGGAATGACCTTTAGTCTGGGCATTCATCTCTGGTTACTCTACTCTGCATATAACCTTTCAATCAATGTCAGCTCCTTTCAGCCATTTTATCAGTGTGCCAATTTTGTGCACCAGAATAGCATAAGAGATATTGTAAAGCCCTATGTCCTAAGAGTTTTTCTGATCATTCCTATGATTTTGAGAGCATATTAGAAAATAATAATAAAGTGAGATTGTTCTTGTGTGATTTCTAATTGACCACTGATTTTGTTTCTAAACACGCATACATTTAATAATCCATTTCAGTGTCTCTCTAGACACTGAATCAAAGGTACTAAACCCCAAATAAATTCTACCCTCTAATATGTATATTATTATAATATGGCATTCAATGTCTTCCCTTTTGGAGGCTAGAGCATGTCCTCTATCACTGCTTCAATTTTAATAATTCTTTAGAGTTAAACATACTCTTCTTGAAACTCTTAGAATGAATGCACTAAAACCAGGAGACTTGAACTTTTAAAGCACGCTATCTCACTCTTCATTGTGTTAACAGATATAGATAGAATAAAACATAGGATTGTGTAATTCTCTTTGCCCAGATGATCAGTTAAGGTAATATAAACTGTCCTACATGGGAGCCATGCTCCAGCTCATTGTTTTTCCGCTAAGGCATCACGAAAGTTCTGCATTGTTTTGCAGTCATTGGTGGGTTAAATGTACTTGTGTGTGTGTTAGACTTAAACCATCTAAACACGCATAGCTTCACCATTCCTTTGGTGCAAGGTGAAGTTCTGCTCTTTGAGTATGAAGTCTCTGTGTGGATTTATGTATTATTTTTTACATATACTGTACCTCTAAAGTAGAGGCTACAACCTTCCACTTTTGTCTTTTTTTTTTTTTTTTTGAAAAGCAGAGTGGACAGTGAGAGAGAGAGACAGAGAGAAAGGTCTTCCTTTGCTGTTGGTTCACCCTCCGATGGCCACTGCGGCCAGTGCACTACACCCGGTGCACCGCACTGATCTGAAGCCAGGAGCCAGGTGCTTCTCCTGGTCTCCCATGTGGGTGCAGGGCCCAAGCACTTGGGCCATCCTCCTCTGCACTCCTGGGCCACAGCTGAGAGCTGGACTGGAAGAGGGGCAACAGGGACAGAATCCGGGGCCCTGACCGGGACTAGAACCCGGTGTGCCAGTGCCACAAGCAGAGGATTAGCCTATTGAGCAGTGGTGCTGGCCCCACTTTCATCTTTTTAAGCACAATAAAAATCTAAATGATAATCTGAGTGCTGAAATCTTCCTAATTTTTTAAGTTTTTCCAGTCTTCTTCCTTTGTTATTTTTATTTTATTTGCTTCTGTTAACAATTCATTTGAACAGTTTTTTAATACAGTTAATTTAGAATTAATGTATTAAAAACTTCTTTCCAAATCATCTCTTGAGTCTGCATAATACTTAAACTACACCATAAGAGACAGGCACAGATAGGGAAGAAAACAACAGAATCTTGGATACGTACTGCCGTGGTGGTAGGTGTGCCTAGCATGCTTAGGTGTTTGAAGAGAACCTAGGAATCATAAACCTAGAGGGAACTACCATCTTGTCTTTTCCCAGGGTGTTGTAACAACAAAAATGAAGAGTGCAATTAATCTGGCATGTAAGCAGGCGGTTAGTTAGGAGAGCTTATGTTGTAAAACTAAAAGCATAACCCATTTCTTTTTTTTTTTTTTGATTTATTTATTTTTTTTTCTTTTTTTCTTTTTTTTTTTTAAACTTTTATTTAATGCATATAATTTTCCAAAGTACGACTTATGGATTACAATGGCTTCCCCCCCATACCGTCCCTCCCACCCTCAACCCTCCCCTTTCCCACTCCCTCTCCCCTTCCATTCACATCAAGATTCATTTTCAATTATCTTAATATACAGAAGATCAGCTTAGTATACTTTAAGTATGGATTTCAACAGTTTGCTCCCACACAGAAACATAAAGTGAAAAATAATAGATGATTTTTTTTAAATGATGATGAAATCAGAGCAGACCTATTGTCATGTTTAATCCCAGTGAGAGTCAAGTTGGGAATTGATAATTTCTTTTTCTTTTTCTTTTTTTTTTTTTTTTTTTTTTTACAGAGGATCAGTTTAGTATGCATTAAGTAAGGATTTCAACAGTTTGCACCCCCATAGAAACACAAAGTGAAATATACTGTTTGAGTACTCGTTATAGCATTAAATCTCAATGTACAGCACATTAAGGATAGAGATCCTACATGAGGAGTAAGTGCACAGTGACTCCTGTTGTTGACTTTACCAATTGACACTCCTGTCTATGGCATCAGTAATCTCCCTATGCTCCAGTCATGAGTTTCCAAGGCTATGGAAGCCCTCTGAGTTCTCTGACTCTTATCTTGTTTAGACAAGGTCATAGTCAAAGTGGAGGTTCTCTCCTCCCTTCAGAGAAAGGTACCTCCTTCTTTGAAGACCTATTCTTTCCACTGGGATCTCACTCGCAGAGATCTTTTGCCAGAGTGTCTTGGCTTTCCATGCCTGAAATACTCTCATGAGCTTTTCAGCCAGCTCCGAATGCCTTTAGGGCTGATTCTGAGGCCAGAGTGCTATTTAGGACATCTGCCATTCTATGAGTCTGCTGAGTATCTCACTTCCCATGTTGGATCACTCTCCCCTTTATTTACTCCATCGGTTAGCGTTAGCAGGTACTAGACTTGTCTATGTGCTCCCTTTGACTCCCAGTCCCTCCACCATGACCAACTGTGAACTGAAATTGATCACCTGGAACAGTGAGATGGCATTGGTACATGCCACCTCGATGGGATTGAATTGGAATCAATTAATTAACTGAAATGTGATCCCTGTTGAACATGGTGGTGGGAATGGGAGAGGGAAGAGATGTATAATTTGGGACATGCTCAGGCTGACTTGCCCCAAGTGGTGGAGTTGGAAGCATAACCCATTTCTATTATAAGTTTTCACAAAATTGTGAATCTTAAGAGATTTATTCTATGACACATTGCAACTCCAACAAGATTCTTTTGTTGTTTTCCTTCTGGGCTATTGGTGCCTCTTTCACTCTTTTCTATGAATTCTTAAAGATGAAGAGTTTCCTGTAACCATCACCTCATCTTCTTTCCTTAAAAGTTCCCCTTTATTATATCATTGGATTTTTAATATTAATTCTATTCAATGAAACCACTGTTTACTACATGCCAAACAGGTGCAAGGTATTGGGCCTCTGAGTATCTTCTCTTTCTGATCTTTAAGTATGGAACAGCATTTAGTTTTATTTTCATTTATTATCCTTAAATGTAATATACATCTGGCCATTCTCATTTTTTCCTTGGTGATTTAGTAAAAAATCTTTTGGTCTCAAATTGCAGAACTTTCAACTGGCGTAGTGAAAAAGAAAAGGTGATGTATGGTGGTACGGTGTGTGGGGGGGTGTAGAGTAGGGGTCTAGTATAGAATAAATGCCCAGTAAACATTTTTTGAAGGAATAAATGAATGCTTATCATGAGCCATGTAGGTCTTTCCTCTAAAACACAGGTGGATTTAAGACTGGAGATTAAAAGAGTTTAAGAAGTATTTTTTCACTGTTCCAGGTGATCAATTTCAGTTCACAGTTGGTCATGGTGGAGGGACTGGGAGTCAAAGGGAGCACATAGACAAGTCTAGTACCTGCTAACGCTAACCGATGGAGTAAATAAAGGGGAGAGTGATCCAACATGGGAAGTGAGATACTCAGCAGACTCATAGAATGGCAGATGTCCTAAATAGCACTCTGGCCTCAGAATCAGCCCTAAAGGCATTCGGAGCTGGCTGAAAAGCTCATGAGAGTATTTCAGGCATGGAAAGCCAAGACACTCTGGCAAAAGATCTCTGTGAGTGAGATCCCAGTGGAAAGAACAGGTCTTCAAAGAAGGAGGTACCTTTCTCTGAAGGGAGGAGAGAACCTCCACTTTGACTATGACCTTGTCTAAACAAGATAAGAGTCAGAGAACTCAGAGGGCTTCCATAGCCTTGGAAACTCATGACTGGAGCATAGGGAGATTACTGATGCCATAGACAGGAGTGTCAATTGGTAAAGTCAACAACAGGAGTCACTGTGCACTTACTCCTCATGTAGGATCTCTATCCTTAATGTGCTGTACATTGAGATTTAATGCTATAACGAGTACTCAAACAATATATTTCACTTTGTGTTTCTATGGGGGTGCAAACTGTTGAAATCCTTACTTAATGCATACTAAACTGATCCTCTGTAAAAAAAAAAAAAAAAAAAAAAAAAGAAATTATCAATTCCCAACTTGACTCTCACTGGGATTAAACATGACAATAGGTCTGCTCTGATTTCATCATCATTTAAAAAAAAAATCTATTATTTTTCACTTTATGTTTCTGTGTGGGAGCAAACTGTTGAAATCCATACTTGATGTATACTAAGCTGATCTTCTGTATATTAAGATAATCGAAAATGAATCTTGATGTGAATGGAAGGGGAGAGGGAGTGGGAAAGGGGAGGGTTGAGGGTGGGAGGGACGGTATGGGGGGGAAGCCATTGTAATCCATAAGTCGTACTTTGGAAATTTATATGCATTAAATAAAAGTTTAAAAAAAAAAAGAAGTATTTTTTTAGTATTTAAAAAGTCCAAATCAAACCATATTTTTCCCAAACCTTTGATCTCTGGGCTGATGAGAATTTTAATCTTAGTCATTGAGGCAATTCCTTCCTTCCTGCATTTTGTATCCTGTAAAAAAAACTGGACATATGCAGAACCAGACATGTGAATGAGACACAGTTTCTTATATCCATGGTTGCTATGACCCTCAGATGTCTGGATCCACTGCACATGGCTGAGCACTGTCCCAACCACCTCTGTCTTGTGTGGGCTCTCAGAGATCTTCCCAAGACTACTGACTCCAAACCTCATTTCTGTTCTCTCCCTGGACTCTTTATCCCACTGACTTTTGTCACACCATTTCGAAGCTGGGGAGACGTAAACTCTCCCCAGGAAGTCTGCCTTTCTACCGTGACAGCTCCTAGTATCTCCATTTATCTCTATGGACCAATTTAATTCCTCTCAATGAGCCATTCCTGGGGTGCATATGGGCAAAGGAGATGTTAACACAACTTTCTCGTTTTAAAAGTTAATAATTCATAATTCATGGATGACAAAAGGGAAGATGGCCACACCACACTCTGACCCTCACTTAGCAAGTTCATGAGGGATTTGTATATGCTTATCAGTTTCTTGTTTGTTCTCCATATCCTAGTTCTTTGTTCTGCCTCCCTGGAGGCAGCAATATTTAGCATATCCACCCAAATTAGTCTGGAACAAAGGCTTGTCAAGGGATCTCTTTCCTCAAAATGTCTGCCAGCACTAATACTTCTTCACCTAACTCCAGCAGGCAGCTTGGCTGTCGTGCATTATATATTTCTCCTAATCCAATAACTACTGGGAACTATCACGCATTTTTTTTACCACTTTGGTAATATATAAATATCACCTACCACAAGCAACAGAAGAATCACATGCTCAGTCATAGTTCTAGCACAAAGCTACTGAAATTTTCTATTCTAGGAGACAAATTAACATCATCATTTCTCCCGAAGCAATAGACATTAAATCCAATTAAAAAATTCATCTCTTACACTTTTACTCAAAAACATAGTATATAAAACCACTGGCTAATGATATTAGATCTATTTTGAGCATCAATTACCAAAAACACCAGTCTTAACACTTGGTTTTAGGGATCTTGACAGGTTTACAAAGACATGGGAGAACGTGCAGCAACCTGGGAAAACAAGGTCAAGTTAGCTGTGTGGATTACCTGAATGCATGTACTCAAACCACCTACACTCCCTAAATGTGCTGGATAATCTGTGCAAACCCAGGGTTTGGTAGGTATAGTCCTGGCTGACAAGCATCCAGGAAACAACAAAACAAAAACAAAGAGACAAAATAATGATGCTCAAGTTCACCAAATTGCTTTGGAATCCTCACAGACAGTCTCTGTGGAGCAACTATTGGCAATCCTTCCTTCCCTTATGCTGGAAAGACTTCCTGGGCCTTACAAATGGTCTAGAAAAAAAGTGCAGAGGAAGACAAAAATGAATAAATAACATTTTTAAGTTCACCCAGATTTTAGCATTTCAAATCAGCCTCCTTTGGTGCTGAAGAACTATGTGGCCACTCCTGTGATTCATTACCGTTTCCTCAGGCCCAGCTCTGTGTATACCACTATGTTTATATTTTTAAATATACAAGAAATCCATCGGGGTGAATCCTGCAACTTCGGTAATACTCTGTATCTGAGGTTTATATT
The DNA here is from genome assembly GCF_964237555.1 of Oryctolagus cuniculus. Lineage (NCBI taxonomy): Eukaryota > Metazoa > Chordata > Mammalia > Lagomorpha > Leporidae > Oryctolagus > Oryctolagus cuniculus. The sequence continues at coordinate 130,146,669 of NC_091437.1, read as the reverse complement.
AAAGGTTGGTTAGCACCCTTTCAAAACCGAGTTCCCTGTGTGCTGCTGTTAAGACCAGTAGTCCTCTTAGATAAGAGGGCCCCTTCAGTAGCTCACTTCTTCAGCCTTCTAGGTTTAGAAAGCTACAAATAGTTTTCAGCCTCGCTTTAAAACCCATTCAAAGGCAACTAAATTTGAAGTTTAAAATAAGACAATCCTTGCAAGGAAAATCAGTCACTTATCAGTAGAGTTCCATGCAACTCATTAGAAATTCAGAATTTGGAACACAAATTTAGAATATTGAACATGGCATTATTCATTGCCTGGCACAGAGTCATGCAAGGCAGTTCGCCAAACAAGCTATCTCTCTACTTACAGGTGAAACAACGGTTTGGAGAATCTTAAAAATTTGAAAACATTCATAAATCAAAACAGAAGGTTTTCTAAGGGGGAAGGTAACACTCTGCCAAGTTAAACAAACTAAAGAAGAAAACAAGTTGGCCGTTAAAATGGCTCTCACGACAGACACTTACACTTCCTCAAACAATATCAATTAGTGTCTTCAGAGCAGACTTCCCAAAGATGATATTTCAATCAGTTTATTTGCTGGATGTAAAGTGCTTTCTTCCATTGTTTCTTGCTGCAGAAAACGAACAATGGGTAGGGGCAACACTGCGCTGGTTGGTAGAGCTCACACATTATATTCAATACATCTATGTGCACAAAATGATATAGAAATTAAGGCACTTAGAGAACCTCCTGTGAAAATTTTTCGCTACGTTCCAACAACAGGACATCAGCATGTGTGGATATATGCAACCTCCATGGGTAATTGCCTCTTTAAACAAAAGTAATTTTGTCAGCTAAATTTTAATTCAAGTGCGACTAAATTTTTCCCTTCTGTTTCAAGATATATTCTGTCTTGGGTACTTTGTTATAAAGCATTATCCAGAAAAGGAATAAAAAGATATGGAATTTTAATGGATAATAAAGCAGGAGACAAATTCTTGCTGAGTCAGTTACTGTACTCTTGGTTTTAGGAAACCCAGGAAGGGAATTAAACCAAGAAAATTACATTGATCTACAAGATAACAATTTTGGAGAGGACATTTAGCCTAGAGGTGAAGATACCCAAGATCCCCATCAGAGTGCTTGGGTTCAGTTCCTGGTTTTTGCTCCAGACTCCAGTTTCCTGCCAATGCAGATCCTAGGGGGAAATGGGTGACGGCTCAAGTACTCACCCTCCCTCTGCTTTTCCTAGTGGTACAGATGGATACCCAATCCTCTCTGGTGCATTCTTTCAGAAAATAAACCTCCAATATTTGGCTTGAGTGAAGGAGGGAATGTGAAGCATCTTTCACTTCACTTAAAGACATGCAATCAAGCCAGCACTGAATCTGGCCCCTAATCTTACCTTCAGAGGTAGAGTCAATTCCTGCCTGTCAGAGTTATAAAAATAGTGAGTATATTGTCTCTTCTTGGTTTTCCATCCATCCCCTCCAAACTCTGGGATATCATGGCTTCTCCTGTTTAACAGCTTGTTACTGTTTACTCAACTACTTTCCAACTTCCAGGTTTTATTTATTTTTTTTACATGACTCTTCTGTCATCTCCTCTTACTGTCTTTGACCTGTGCGCTTATGACTTTTCTGCCCTTTAATGAGTGCACAAAAATGTGGAAATCAATACATGTGGTTCATTAGTTATCTTGAACAAAAATATGTGGTAGTGTGTCTTCTAACAACGTATGATAATTCTAAACTAAAAATTTTCCTGGTTTTTGCCACCAAGTAACACAACATCCAGTGCCAAAGGCAATAGTATTTATACAGTCAAGGAGAGAGAGAGAGAGAGAGAGAGAGAGAGAGAGAGAGAGTTGGGGTGGGGGAAAGGGGGAGAATTCAATAATACTAAATTGTCACAATATCTATTCCAGATATCTGGATTTTTTTACATTATTTTTTTATTTATATAAAGGGAACAAATTTTATGAATTTCATATACATAGTTTTAAAAGCATAATCATATTTCCCACCTTACCCTCCCTCCCTCACTCCCAGTCTCTCTCCTCCTTCCATTTATATTTTTCTTTTAATTTTTATAATGACATTCTTTCAGTTTACTTTATAATCACAAGCTTAACCCTCCACTAAATAAAGAATTCAACAAGGGGCCGTCTTGTGGTGTAGCAGGTTAAAAATCTGCCTGTGATGCTAGCATCCTTATGGGAGACCACTGGATACCCGACTGCTCCACTTCTGACTGCTCTCTGCTATTGGCCTGGAAAAGTAGCAGAAGACGGCACAAGTGCTTGAGCCGTTACACCCACATAGGATACCTGAAAGAAACTCCTGGCTCCTGGCTTTGGCCTGGCCCAGACACAGCCATTGCAGACACTTGAGGACTGAACCGGCCGATAAAAGATCTCTCTCTGTCTCTGTCTCTTCTCCTCTCTCTGTAACTCTGCCTTTCAAATTAATTTTTAAAATCTTTAAAAAAAGAATTCAACATGTAGGAAGAAGAAAAACCACTGTTCCTTAGGAGTATAGACAAGGGCTATAAATAATAATCAAATCAAAATGTCAATTTCACTCACATACATTGCATGTTTTGTACCTGTATATTAGTTGGGAAAAACGTAAGATATTTGTCTTTTTGTGACTAGCTTATTTCACTAAGCATAATGGTTTCCTCCAATTGCATCCATTTTGTTGTGAAAGACAGGATTTCATTCTTTTTATGGCTGAGTGATATTGCATCTTGCAAGAATACCGCAATTTCTTTATCCAATCATCAGTTGATGGACATCTTGGTTGATTCCATATCTTGGCTGTTGTAAATTCAGCTGCTAGGGACATGAGGTTGCAGATAATTCTTTCATATGCTGATTTTATTTCCTTTGGATGTATTTCTAGGAGAGGTATAGTGGGGTCATATTGTAGACCTATGTTTAGTTTTCTGAGAAATTACCATATTGTTTTCTATAATGGTTTTACCAATTTGTGTTCCCACTAACAGTGTATCAGGGTACCTTTTTCTCCACATCCTTGGCAGAATTTTTTTTTGGATAATAGCCATTCTAGGGGCCAGCAGTGTGGCATAGCAGGTAAAGCTGCCAACTGCAATGCCAGGATCCCATGTGGATTCAGGTTTGAGTCCCAGCTGCTCCAATTTACATTGAACTCCCTGCTAATATGCCTGGGAAAGCAGCAGAAGATGGATGGTCCAAGTGCTTGGGCCACTGCACTCATGTGAGAGACCCAGGAGAAGCTCCTGGCTCCTGGTTTTGGCCTGGCCCAACCAAGGCCATTGTGGTCATTTGTGGAGTGACTCAGTAAATGGAAGATCTCTCTTTCTTTCTTTTTCTCTCTCTCTCTTTCTTTCTCTGTGTCTTCCTCTCTCTGTAACTCTAACTTTCAAATGAATAAACAAATGTTAAAAATATAGCCATTCTAACTTAGATGAGGCTAGACCACACTGTGGTTTGTATTTATACTTCTCTGGTGGTTAGTGTACCTGAGCATTTTTCCATTTGTTTGTTGGCCATTTATATTTTATCCTTTGGAAGATTCCTGTTCATAACCTTCACATATTTCTTACTTGGATTATTTGTTCTGTTGCTTTTGAGTTTCTTGATCTTATGTATTCTAGATATTAATCCTTTATTGGATGCATAATGTGCCAATATTTAATCCAATTCTGTTGGTTGCCTCTTAACTGTTGGGTGTTTCCTTCACATGCAGAACCCTCTTAGCTTGATATAGTCTCATTTGTCTATTTTTTTCTTTATTGCCTTATGCTTCTGAGGTCTTATTCTTGATGTCTTTGCCTATGACAGTGTCTTGCTGTGTTTCCTTAGGTTTTAGCTATATCCATTAACAAAGAAAAAGAAATCAAAGGATACAAATGGGAAATGAGGAAGTCAAATCAACCCTGTTTGCAGATGATACGATCCTATACATATGAGTACCAAAAGACTACACTAAGAAATTATTGGAACTTACAAAGAGAGTTTGGTAAAGTTGTAGTATATAAAATCAACACACAAAAATCAATAGCATTTATACACAAACAATTCATGGATGAGAAAGAATGTGTAATATCAGTCCCATTCTCAATAGCTACAAAAAAATTTAAATACCTTGGGATAGATTTAACTATGGAAGTGAAAGATCTGTACAATGAAAATTACAAAATATTAAGAAAAGAAATAGAAGAAGACACAATAAAATGGAAAAACCATTCATGGATTGGAAGAATTAATCACATTCTTCCCAGAGTAATTTGCAGATTCAATGTGATCACAATCAAAATACCAAAGACATTCTCAGATCTTGAAAAAAATGACCCTAAAACTCATATTGAATGACAAGAGACCTTGAATAGCTAAAGCAAGCCTAAAGAATAAAAATGATACTGGAGGCACCACAATACCAGATTTCAAGACATGTTACAAGGCGGTTAAAATAAAAACAGCCTGGTTCTGGCACAAGAATAGACATGTGGACCAGTGGAACAGATTAAAGACCCCAAAAATTAATCCATACATCTACAACCAACTAATTGACAAATGAGCTAAAATCACTCCCTGAAGAAAGGAGAGGCTCTTCAACAAATGGTATTGGGAAAATTGGATCTATGCCTGCAGAAATATGAGACAAGACCCTTACCATACACCCTACACAAAAATCAACTCACAGTGGATCAGGGGTCCAAATCTAAGACCTGAACCATCAAATTACTAGATCTCTGGATTTGATTTATCTTGTTTTCCTTCACCTCTGGGCCTTCACCAAGGTCATTCCCTCTTTCAGAACATTCTTTGTCACTCCGGTTTATTTTGCTTGAATGACTCATTATCAACTTCCTTGTCTCAGTTTATTAATAATCATGATTACAAAATGCAAATAATGCCCCACATTTATGGAGTGCTTACAATGACCAGGGACATTATTATGACTTTACATGTATTGTCTCATTTACTGTTTGAAGCAATGCTATGGGGTAGAAATGCCTACTGTCTTAAAGTTACAGACCAAAAGGTTGAGATTTAATTTATGACACGTTCTGAGAATGCCCCAACCTCTCAGAATCTGCATAGTCACCTCTCCTATAATGCAGTGATTAGGATATTTACTCTTGAAGCAGTGTTCCTTGTGGAAATTGTTTCACCTCTCTACTATTTCAATCCCTGTCAGCAAAATGTGGATAATATTAGTTTTATCTTACTTGGCTATTCAGAAGGTTGACTAAATCAACATATTCAAAGCCCTTTGACTAGAATCATGCATATGGTAAGTAGTACATACATCCCAGCTAGTACTGCATGCTCCCAGAGAACCTGTTGCATTTCCCTTCTTCATGCATATTACACTAGAGCATAATCCAAATTGTGCCTATAATTCAAAAAGTATACATCAATTTAATGTGATTCAAACATTTATACTATTCTCATACACAAACACTTAGAAGCAACTTATTTAGCAGTTGTAAAGAAGTACCACATTTTCTGGATCAAAGGTCCAAGATGGTAAGCAAAGCTCCTATAGGAAATGGCATGCTGATCCTTCTTCCTTTGCAATGGGTTTGAGAGCAGAATTTGATTTTTCTGTACCCCACTTCTTACTTCCCATGAGATTATAAATCCTTAGAGGGTAAGAAATCTGACAACACTATTGAATGCTGTGTCTTACCACTTAGTACAGAGCCTAGAATAAAAAAAAAGTGCTTAATAAATAGTTGTTGCAAAATGAGCATCAATGAAAGTGTTTGAAGGAATTCAGCTCCTTTGGGTGTTTCATATGTGCAGAAAATAGGTGAGGGTAGAATACCAAATTAGCTTCCAGCAGAAACACAGTCAGTGTAATCAGCAAAGGCAGATTCTATAACAGCTGTAATGTGGTATAAAAATGCTAGTTGTAAGGGTAGTGCTCACTGTTTTCTGATTATACAATCCTGGACAAGTCAATTAATCCCACTGAGCATCAATCATCAAACGGGTTAGCATGAAAATCAAATAAGATAATGTACATGCAAGCATCCTGTAAGCCAGAAGTCCTACAAAGGGTTACTGTGAAAGTTTCTCCCAGGCCATATCAATCTGGAAGTACAGTTGGGGTATTAGTTTAATAAACCTGTCATTCTCTGGGGTGTTTCATGAACTGTTGCCTTCCCAACAATCCTAAGTGCCTGTTAGATTCCTGGTTGGTGATGAATAAATGTAGATTGTGTGAGTGAGAAGTGGGAGGGAGGGGAAGGGAGTGTGGAAGCACAGACTGCATATGCCTCATTCTGTCCCAAGACAGAAAGAATTGGAATGCTCAGGGAAGTTTTACAACTGCCAAAAGTACACAAAGGCAGCTACAGAAACTTTAAACATAAATGATGGTTCTATTTGTTCCAGCAACTGTGCAGAAGGGAAATCTCAAGTTGCTTAATAAGACAGAGAGGAAAAAATAAATATAATGGATTTCATCTTCTATAGGAACCAATGACCACCTTCTCCCAACAACCTAATTGGTTAGCTGATTCATTATTAACCAAATACTTTATTTATTCAAAGTACCAATGGCAATCTCAAAAATTTCATGGAAAAATGTAATTAAAAATAAGCTTATTTTGGAGCAAAAAATTAGCCCTTGAAGCCCATGTATAGCTTTTTAATAATACATATTTTCCATGAACTTTTTTGAAAAGCCTTCCTGTGCATGTACGTCAAAATTTTTATACCAAACCAAACTTAATTATATTTTTCTATGAATTTTTGAAGCCTCCTCATATACCTCCACATATACATTATGTGCCAAGGTTCTTGTTTGGTTCTCAGCTACATAGCAAGCGAAAAAGAACACAATGCCTCATCTCAGAACATACTGGGGGAACTTACAGTCATCTGACGTGGGGCTGTGATTGTGGGTGGGAACAATTCTAGTATCTTTTTTTTTTTTTTTTTTTTTTTTTTGACAGCCAGAGTGGACAATGAGAGAGAGACAGAGAGAAAGGTCTTCCTTTGCCGTTGGTTCGCCCTCCAATGGCCGCCGCAGCCGGCGCTCTGCGGCCGGCACACCGCACTGATCTGATGGCAGGAGCCAGGTCCTTCTCCTGGTCTCCCATGGGGTGCAGGGCCCAAGGACTTGGGCCATCCTCCACTGCACTCCCTGGCCACAGCAGAGAGCTGGCCTGGAAGAGGGGCAACCGGGACAGAATCCGGTGCCCCGACCAGGACTAGAACCCGGTGTGCCGGCGCCGCAAGGCGGAGGATTAGCCTAGTGAGCCGCGGTGCCGGTCCAATTCTAGTATCTTAACTAGAGAGAGTCTTCATTAAGAAATGATGAGGGCCCACAATCAGAATATTAGACATCTGTGACAGTGTGTGTGAAATGTGAATGCTCGGTTTGCGGTAAAGTCTCTGAAAAGGAAAATGAATTCTGCAGGTATAAACAATTTAAACTTCGAAAACATGAATATACATTATATAAAGAAAAATGTAAGAGGTTTTTTGAATCTAAACAGAACAAACTAAAGCCTGAATTAATTTCTGCCTTCAATAAGAAGTTTTCATTTAGGAAATGGCCTTAAGCAGTGTAAGGCGAAGCTGGCTCTTACCTAAGGAGGAAGCTCTTAGTACTGGATGCTAAGCAGTGGGAGAGGGTAAGAGAGGAATCTCAGAGAGTTTCATTTCGGGAGGGCCATGGCTTTGGCATGCAGTTGCGTCATCATGACAGAGGCATGACGAAAGCCCTTCCTCCTGCTCTTCAGCTTCAGGTAAGTGAGAGGCCAGTTAAAATCAGTGCTACTAGTTCTTCTTACAATGAAGAAAACAGAGGAAATACATTTGTCTTGATCTTGTTTACACCTCTGTTGCCATGTCCACATCAGCTTCTACAAACTACTTCAATATGATTGGGCCTCTCTCAGGTATCAGACATGATCCTGAGTGATGGAAATCAACAGAGATTCTTCAACTTCCAATTAATTTATAATTCACTGAGGAGACAGAGCTGAGAACTAGCACCTGTCTAGTAGCTGCTCACTATGTGCCAGACATTTTGTTAAGTATAAACAACTAATTTTTAAATTTTTGCAACAATCCTAGGAGGTGGGCACTCTCATCTCCGTTATACAGTTTAACAACAATCCAGAGCCTTTGAGAGGTTAAACGACTCATCCAGGGGCCCATCAACCAAAGGTGGGGCCGGAGTTCAAATCCAACATACCTCATTCAAAGCCTGTGTCTACTTGACCAATACTTGGTATTTTGTGCTATATTCCAGCAAAAATGATAGTAATAATAATAACAATAATATAATGCATATTGCAAGAGAAGCATAAACAGAGTGCATTAGGACCCCAGAGGATAAAGCAATTAATTTTAATTTGAGAATCATTAGAAATTTTTGACAGAAAGTCATTATTTCAGAAAGTCAGCTCATTGTCCATCAGTATGTATGTTCCTTCTTCCACAGTGGAGCTGTCAGTTGGTAGTAGCTGTCCAGCCAAGGGTGACTTTTTTTGCCACCTTTGCATCTTACAGTGGGATTTAAATGGAAGACATATAGGTTCTTCTTTGGCCAAGGCAATAAAGAGGAAAGCATATCAACTCTCTCTCTTCACTCGTTCTGCTGTGCTTATATAATGAATGCATAAGGAAAAATATATAAACTTTGATTTTGTTAAGTAATTGACATTTGGGATTTATTTGTTAAAACCACTAATGTTACATTATATAAAAAGTATTCTAAGCAAGGAGTAGAAAATAGTAAAATCACAGAATCACAGTATCTGCAGGGAGAGGGAATATCCTTGTTGTTGGAGTATAGATATAGGGGGAAGAAGATCAACAGGGAAGGTAATTGCCAACCAGGAATGATAGGTACAATGTGTGAACTCTCAGTAGCAAAGAGATCCTGAGGCAGGTCAAATTACAGGTGAGAAGTATCTCTTTAAAGCTAACAAAATGTTTATGCTCTCCTTTAGAGAAAAGGGCAGAAAAAGTTCTGTATCAGGGATGTTTAGTTGTTCTCTCCAATGAAAGCAATGAGGCTACATTTGGTTTTAATCTGAATACCTATACATCCACACTAACACATATGCACAGATGCAGCTAACATATGCACTCATACACAAACACATAGCCTAGAAGCACTGATATGCATATATGTAGGCACATGTGTACATATACTCTCACATGTGTGCACACAAAAAACCCTAATATGCACATATCCATACGTATGCACCTATATTCATACATATGTTCATTTTTACATAGATGTTTCTTCTGTTTTAGAATTTTTTCTATTTGGATATCTGGTTTAAACATTTTTGTGAATGGAGAAGGCCTGTGGTGCAGAGATTAAGCTACTGCTTGGAAAGTCTGCATCCCATATTGGAGTGCCCGAGATAAATTCTCATCTCTGTTTCAGGTCTGGCTTCCTTCTAATTGGCCTGGGAGGCAGTAAATGGTGGTTCAAATACTTGAGTCTCTGCTACTTATGTAGTATGCTTGGAGTTTCAGGCCCCTGCGTCTGGCCTGGCCAAGACCCAGCTGTTGCAGGCAGAAAATCTTGCTCTGTCTCTCTGACTCTCTCTCTCCTTCCATTACTCTGCCTTTCAAGTAAATAAATCTTTAAAAAGGTGTATTGTTGTGGGGGGTGGCAATTTGTACAACTGTAGTGCATAGCCACATACTCTGCTCTGATTGTCTTTTGTTCTATTTCCTCTTCTTTGTCTCCTAGAAATATGTCAAGCATGGAAGAGGAACAAGTCCAGGGAAGACAGCAAATGCATCTTTTTTCATTGCTTTTTTCTCCTTTTCTCCCTATTCTTAAAACTCTTTCCTCCATGCGTTTCTACAAAGTCTCCTCAGTGTGGGTTCACAAGGTCCCTAGAGCTGCTAGCACTTCTCCTCCAGTAAGAAACTTGTGCAAAAGGCTGGCTGCTGCCCATGGGGACACGACAGATGGCAGGATCACCGCGCCGGGCTCAGATGGCTCACCCAGGTGGAGCAGTATCAGGGAGCTGGAAGCAGAGCTCTGGAAATTATTCCTGGCCTGCTTCAGCCTCTCATATTGACAATTCCACACCCTTAAGATCTGTGAGTTTTGGAGGAGGTTAGAGAGCCCAAATGCATGTTTTTTAACTCTCTGCAAGAGAAAAATCACTTGCCTTTCCCAAGGTCCCTGTCCATCTCACTGGGGAATATTCATTTTATTGTGCTCCACATCATTTGCTTGCAGTCACCAATGACTCACTGAGTCTAATTTTTCACCTGGATGTGATACTGATTTACAACCTCCAACCAGTTTACTTAGAAGACTCTTCAAAAACCACGGGACAGCCAAAGCCAAGATGGCGCAGGGAATGACGTGTGTAGTGTGTGGCCTGATGTTACAGTCAGGACTTTGCCCCAGGCCTGATGGAGGCCTGGAAAGTGAAGATTAGTCAGAGATGGTAGTTTTGGTAGGGATAATGAACATTTTGATGACAGGTACATTGATTGTGGTTCTTCCTTCCTCCCTGGGAGCCACAAGGGAATGCCAGGCAGGAAGCTCTACTCTTAGACACCAACGCTGGATGGGAAAGCCTTACCAGGCAGAAGATGAGGCTCCACCTCTGACATTTACTTGGAAATAATAGAAACAGTAGCGAACACCAACCCACTTAAGTTCGTATGGTGGCTGAGGTTACTGCTAGCATCCATGCTTTAATGCTGGAAAGCTGTAATTCAGAATCAGATGTCTTATCCATTAGCCCATGTAGCCACCTTGGAAAGCAGTAATTCTGTTTATCTATTACAGTCTCCTTAGTACAGTGCTGTGTGACATAGGTTTGTTCTATTCCCTGTATTCTGTCTCTGTCACAAAAGTAACATCAGCAGAAAAGCCAAGCCTTCCCCCTAACAGTGTAGCAATATACACTTTGAATCAGAATAGAGTAACCTGATTGAATTCTGGAGCTTTGGTATTTAAAGAAGGTCCAGAACAGGCCCTTCGATGACCTTGCCCCCTCCCCACAAAGTGTTGGTGACATTGAGCTCAAATAATGTACTATGCACACGGGAGCAAATGTTAGTGACACAAATTTGCAAGAAGCTTAGCAAGATGAGAGTCAATCCATGGGTTTGGAAAGCTTTTGATTATAGTACATTATTTTATGCTCAGCTAAGTGCCTGTAAGTGCACCAAACTAACAATTTTGGCAGCACGATAGCCATCTTCTATCTAAGGGGTTTTCAAATTCTTGTGAACAAAAAAGCACCCAGAAATTTTGACAAAATACACATTTCAGGGTGTCACATGCGAGATTCAGCAAATCTGAAGTGGGCTCAAGAATCTTCATTGTAATAAACCTCCCAGGTGATTCTAATGCAATGATTTTGAAACCAAACCCTTGAATTATGTTAATTGACTCAAATACAAATTTAAAAATTTCAACTTTAAATTGAAACATTTCAGCTTTAAGTTATAGACAGAGCTACATGGTATTGTTATCATGGGTTCATCTTATTTGCCATGATCTAAGTGAGAAGGGGAAAGAAAAGAAAATGGCAACGGGAGATAGAAAGAACAGCTTCTATTCAGTTTGCTAGGTGCAGAGTCTGAGTCAGTAATTCTTGCCCAAGTGATTTTTGAGGAGCTGATCACAAGAGGAAGCGAGGAAGGAAGTATGGTGGGGAAGGGGAAGTTATCAATCAGAGAAGGAGTCTCTGCAGAAGTCTTCCTTCAGCCTAATTTAATGGAGAGTTCAAGAGCATGAATCACACCACATAACTGGTCCCACTTGAAGTCAATGGGTTAACTTTGTATACCATCATATGGAAGAGTCTTTGATTATATCATTCTTGCAGCATCTCCTTTGAGGGTGATTTCCTTCACCAAAGAACAATTCTTTGGAGGAAGAACCAGCTGGGAACTTATTTAACCAACACTTCCAGCAGATAGAAGAAGGATGGACCAACTCAAAATCAATATTTTGGTGATATTTTGAGTAAAGGGAGAGTAACAAATCAACTCTTCTCAGCATAGGTGATCCAGACAAATGGAGGTCCTGCTGTCCTACTCAGCAATGCAGTTAGCATTAAAAACCCTGCAGTCCACTGTGGTACCCTGTACTGAGGATTCACAAGCTTCTGCATTCTTTGAGCACTTACAGCTTTGGTGGTCTTTGATGGTACTATCTGGATAGCTCCCTATGGAAGAAATTGTCCATGAGATTTGAGAGCATTAAAGATATGAGAGAATTAAGATCACAACAAATCATGGCATTTTGGAGTCAAGCAGCTGGGCTGTCTAGTCATACTCCCCAGGACACTGGCCATTGTGCTCAACTCTGTCCTTTCAATCCTGATGAACGCAAGTTTTCATGTTGATTAGACAATACATCAATAAAGACTATTCTGATTTAACTAAAATTTCATTTTTATTTGCATAGAAAAAAGCACTACTAGAAGAAATCCATCCAAGTCATATTTTCCATCTTATTCAACATTTATATAATTATTTTATCAATAAATATCTTCTGAAGGTAAAAAACATCATCGCTATGCCATCCCTCTCTATCACTCTAATGGTCTCATTTTAGAGGGAAACTAACAGGATAGAATCAATTGTTCAATATTTGCTCTGAGGATCATTACTTTTTTTTTTCCTTATGTCCTAATAAACTCCAAAGGTGGTCATTTTTTTCAGAAATATTGTCAATGTTTGTTATCAACTGTAAGAGTTTTAAAATTCTACCATTTCCCCCTTCCTAAAACCAGGTGACAGGGGCAGGCGACATGGCTCATTAGGTTAATCTTCTGCCTGCGGCAGCGGCATTCCTTATGGACACCGGATTCTAGTCCCGGTTGCTCCTCTTCCAGTCCAGCTCTCTGCTGTGGCCCGGGAGTGCAGTGGAGGATGGCCCAAGTGCTTGGACCCTGCACCCGCATGGGAGACCAGGAGGAAGTACCTGGCTCCTGGCTTCAGATCGGTGTAGGTCCAGCCGTAGCAGCCATTTTGGGGGTGAATCAACGGAAGGAAGACCTCTCTCTCTCTCTCTCTCTCTCTCTTACTGTATAACTCTATCTGTCAAATAAAAAAAAATTAAAAAAAAAACAGGTGACAGATCACTTTGCAGTCCTTTGGAAAGTCTCTCAATTACAATGATTTCTAAAGGAATACTCAGAATAATGCTATGATGATCTCTGCATGATCTTCTATCACTTTACAACTTAAGCACTACTCATGCAAAGCTAATCATCTTGTTGGTTTGCGTGTATACAATTTGTTTTGTCCTCTAGCCTTGGCCTCTACTTTCCTTTAATGTTCCCTGTTCTACTTTGTCCATCTTGAAGATGATCATCTTTGCTGGTAAACTTGTAATCAAGGTAAGACCTAAATAATTTTGCTCTTGCCTTGGTCATATATCTATGCTAGCCAATCACCTTATTTGTCAATTCCCATTTCTCTCCAGAAAGTAATAAATCCATTGCGTTGTATTCAGTCTTTCCTGAAACTTATACTTCACCCTGGACTTTGACTTCTTAATATACTTCTGTTAGGCCATTTCCCTCCCCTGCAGGCAAGTGGGCCAATGCTTCCATCCATCCAATTCTGTAGGTGCCCTACTAGTGGATGACTTCATCACAGGGCTTCTTTGTGGCTTCCTTGTTGACTTTGGGTATCACATATCTCCTTCCTAATTATACCTCAGATGTGACTAAACTGTTAGAAGTTATACTTTTCCAAGTTTCCCTCTTAAGCCCCATGACCTTTTGACTTTACTGACCTTGGGTTGTGGCTTGTTCTTGTTATAAACTATGAGTAAAGTATTTCCTTAAGCCTAAGATATAATACTGAGTGTCTCCTATGATCACTGTATTTTTTAAACCTAATGCCTCAAGTGATATGACTACTTCCTACAGAGGTTTCTATCATGTCTCTATCACAAAACAGTTTTCATAATTTGGGCCAGAATATTGTTTTCTTTCCTTGAGTCTTCATCTTTCTGAGTTGTCAGCAAGTCTAGAATTTATCAGATGCCCTGCTTTTTGTAGAGTAAGACTTTAGCAGACATTCTGACGGGTGTATTTTCCCTTCTCTTCAAGGCCAGTTTTGTAATCTGCCTTCGGAAACCTTTATCCATATCCTCTGTCTGGTCTGTTGGTCTGCAGAATGCTTCAGGAATAATATCATTTCTACTTCTCTTTTATCTTATCCTCCATGAGAGGAAAATTTGCAATGTTCATTCTTTGTGCACAAGGGAAAAGATCTTTCTGTCACAGCTGTCACCTGGGTTTTCAAAGATCCATGTGCTACTCAAAATTTGAATGCTCAAAAGAGAGGGAACTCAAAGACTTCTACTATATCTTATGACAAAGCTGCAAAAAGATCATTTTGCCACTTTCTCTCCAAAGTTCCCCATAGCTAATATCAGCTCTGATCCTGGTTTTATTAAGGCATACAGTTATCTATTGAAAGTGGAATTATTTAAAGAATTATGTGCAAAGAACCTGAGTGTGATTAAGAGCAAGAGATCTGAAACCCAAGCTGGCTTGCAACTCCAGTGCCTATCAGCAATGTGCCCTGGAAAACCTGTTTCAGATATTCACATCTACAACATGGGTTTATTACTAGTACCTATGCCATAGGATTTTGTAAAAATAAAAATTAAAGTTTAATCACATCCACTTTTATTTCAATAAATCAATTTATTTAATAAAAAGAGTTGAACACTTATTTACTCAGTGCCAAGAAATATCCTAGACATTTTTATTGCAACAGTGAGAAACTATAACAAAATTCCTCACCATGTCAGTAGGGAGTCCAGTGCAAACAATAAAGTCATCCCTACATAAAACTCGTATAAATTATTGACAACAGTAAATGCCACAAAGTAAATAAAACAGGAACCAGAAGTTGACTTGTGGGGGCGATTGCTACTTTAGAATAGTCAGGGAAGGTTTCTCTTAAAAAGTGAATCTTTCTGTTGAGCCAGAAAAATGAGAATGCAGCAGGAATACAAGAATTTAGGAGAAAAATAGATTTAGACACAGGTAGAAGCAAGTGTAGATATCAGTCAACTACTTCTCATTACATATGTTTCCCTTAAACAACATTTTGGCCAAGTGTTTTTTCTGATGTTAAGTTTTTTGTTTGGGGATTACAAATTTTCATTTAAAAATGAATAGAATTCCCTTGATCATCCCCTTAATACCACTCAACCAATCATCAATTTTTAGGCTTTTTGAAAGTACAAGCTGATGTTTTTCTCATCCATGTTTTATCACTGAGAGACTGTGGCTGAATGCCATGTAGATGAATTTGACTCTGGAAAGCATGTCTCTTCAATTATCTGTTAAATGCCTCCTTTACACCCAACCTGCTGACAAAAATGAGAAAGCAAACAAATGAGATGAGTTGCAGTGAGGACACAGGAAGCCAAGAGAGCAGAGTATCTAATTGGAAGAGCACAGGAGAATGTTTAAAATAAGTTTCAGAACAGCGATAAGGATGAAGATGATGTTATCTCTTGGATAGAAGAAGCTATTAAAATACACCAGAGTGTTTTCAATCACTTAATCAGAAAGCCCTTTTCCTGAGAACTGTCTTTTGTCCGTGTGCCATGAACAAACATAAATATTTTGGACTTCCTGCATCCTTCACCCTGATAGTGGGCTCTTAACTACAAGTTCTTCCCACCTCAAAGAAAAAGCTGAAAACAATGATAAAACGTGAAGGATAGATATGAAGTCTTTTCCAGATGAATTATTGAATCCCACAGGTTTTTTTTTTTCATTCCTTCTCCAAGCTCTTATTTTTTATATAGAATTTTAAAATGATTTTCATACATAATCCATGGTACAGCCATAATAATGTGAACAAGTACACAAGAGTTAAACAAACTTGGGTAAAACAAATAAGCTTTTTGAATAATTTCATGTGAATTTCTTTCAAGATCCCACATCATTGTAATGTTTCATTTGCACATGAACTTTCATCTCACTTTCAATGCTTGAGACATTCTTGAAGAATATGAAAAATCCTGGAAGATAATGCTGTGAAGCACTCACTTAAGACTTAAACAATATATTTTAGATTCTTAAAGTTAATATGAGTAGCAAGTACACAGATAGTTTTAGTAAAATAAGTTATGTCAAAATAAAAACATTAAAAATACCCATGTTAACAACCAAGGAAAAATAAAGAGCTATGAAAAATTTTTACAATTATAATTAAAACAAATAATTTGGCAAAAGCTTCTTCTATTGCTATGGGAATAAGTTTCAAAGTTTACATTCTTATGAGATTTTTAATAATATTTTCTAGATCCAAATAGAAATGTGTCAATCGTCTGAGCCATAATAAGCCAGAAGTCCCTTTATGTGTTAGACAAATAAACCACAGTGAAATTCTACATGGGCAAAGGGTGAAATTAAGTTTAAGTGACCATATTCATGAATAAAATCACTATGAAGCACAATCAAATGTACTTTTTGCTGCTATTATAAATGACAAAGTTTCTCATTAAACCTATATTTTAATTTATAATTGGATATTGAAATCCAGGTTCTCTGATTGAGTCCGTGCAGATTTTTACTTTGAAGTTTGACCTTAGAATTTGTGCAATAACATCAAGTAGATGATAAAATTACAGGGGAAATTGTGCAATAGCAGCACTCCTGTGGAAATCTTCACTCCCACAGCGCGATTCTTACACACCCCAGGCTGGCCTCGCTTTACATGAGGCTATAACACCCCTATCTATTTGAACCTCGTGTTACCAAAGCACTAAAATACAGATGTGGTTTAATTAAACGGCAAGACCAAACAGGGAGGACCCAATCAATATGAATAATCATCGTGCTTCTCCCTCCAAAACAGAGGAGACTGCTTCAGTGTTTTATGTTCAGGCACAGGAAGCCAGTGAGTGCTGGGCGCTGTGGCAGACGACTCAAGGGTTAAGAAGAACTGAATTTTCACTCACATGTGAGAAGAGCTGCCATCAGCTCCCTTATTGACCTTAGGTGTGCTCATGGGTAAGACGCGCTGTTACTTATAATAAGATGAGAAATGGATTTATCTGGATAAACCGTTTGAGGAATCTGACGATCTCATTAGTAAGGTGGCTCCCTGGCCATCAACACTGGCTCTCCTTACAACAGAATTTGGCACTAAATTTCCAGATAATGATGGTCGAGTAGGACCTGATTTATTTTATGTCTTGCTTTTATTCTCTTTATTGATTCCTACAAAATAAAGATGGCCGTGCCCGTTACAGAATTTGAAATAATTGGAAGCGGTGTTATTTACATATGATTTCATTTGTGCAGAAGTTGGGGTATGGATGAGGAGGGGGTGGCAGGCAGGGGAGATGAGTCCTTTGAACAGCTGCCTTTGGAGGAGATGCTCTGGTAAAAAAATAAAAATGGTCTCCTCTGTTTGTCTAAAATAAAGAAATAAATAAATGCTGCGTCGGGTGAATCACATCAAAATCTCAAGACAATTCCAAGATGAACCAACTCGGAGAGTAAATGACCTCTTCATCTGGGTGATAAAGTTCCAGCCAAAATATTCTCTGGGCCCGAGACGTGATTCATTAGAAATATGTGCATGGTGTGGCGCTCCCCTCTCTATCTGGCAGAGTCCGGTCTGCACACTGATAAGAAGCAAATGCAAATGTCCTGATAAGAACTGAATGCAAATATTTATGATATGATATTCCCTGGGAATTATGTGCAGATAAAACAAAGTGTATTATTTTCCTGCTTCTCTTTCAGGTTTGCCAAAATGCCCTTTTTCGCTTTTGGAATTTGCATTTCTTCAAAATTGATTCGGCTTGCGTATTATGTTAAGCTATTTGTTTGCTAAGGATGGTAATTAGTTACTGTAATTACAGCAATGACAGTTGCTAAATTGTTTTTAAAGCATTACAGTGAGCCTGTGCCAGAAGATTGCAGTATTTTTTTGGATTTAAGCAGAGGCTGGAAAAACTCCCACTCGAGGGCCAGCATGGGATTTTCAACTACAAAGCTGCTTTTCCTGATTGAAATTGTTTTTTTCTAAAAAAAATCATTAATTTGCATTGATTGCAAGTGCTAACTTTACATTTAGGTTTATTCACATATCACAGAAATATTAGTGATAGCAGACCGTGGCGTAAAGGAGACACAGGGGGACACACATCGTAAATAAAAGTGAAGGCTGATAGCGGAGGAAAAATGGTATAACTATTACTTTCAGCCTGTTAATTAAACTTTTTTAGCCTGTTTTTAGATAAATTAAAAACAATTAAAAATGCTCTTCCTGAAAGTTATTCCAAAACTTTTCAGAGTGCTCCTGGTTAACATGAGTAATGTGGAAATAGTTTGGCCATACTCTATTTTTGGCATGTGGAAAGTAGCGGAAAAAAAGAGAAAGGTTATTTACCCAAATGCTTTTCAGAGATTTTTTAGAAAATAATTGTGGAGGAGAGACGTGAGCTATAGTGCATGTCTAAGATGGTTTGTGTGATTCATGTTTTATATCAACTGTGACTCAGAGGTTAAAGGAAGGCAGCGTGGTTCTCTGTGCTGTCTTTTGTCCTAAGAATGTCTTCTAGCAGCATTTTCTAAGTCTGGAGAATTCAGGTGAGCTCAAGTTTTGTTGCCATCCACGGGAAGCCAAAATAATTCAAACTTTGAATGCATACTTTGAGTTTGCAGGGTTCTGTATTCACATGTTCTCACAAATGCCTCATAAATAATAAGTACTCCTACATTCTATGTGTTGATCTTTCTTTGCTGAAATAAAGTCAGCTACTATATCATGACAATAATGATAGCAGCTTGCTGACTGAGGTCGTTCCAAATACTAGGTATAGCATGAAGTATGCTACATTCATTCTCTCAACAATTTTTGAAATATTATTATTATTTCCATTTTGCAGATAAAAAGACTGAGGCTTAGAGATGATAAATGTTGCTCAAAGGCACACTTCTGGTAAAAACTGAACATGGAATTTGAATCCAGCAGGTTGTGTCCACATTTGTACTCTTAAAATGACATAATTTTATATTTCAATGTAAACAAATAAATAGTAGTTTGAGCTTTAATTCCCTCGTTTAATAGACAACTGAAGTAAAAGCTGAACCATCATCTTGAGCCAATATCAAAAATCAAATTTTTTTCTCAAAGTTTGTTCTCCTTGACATTTTATTCTGTTTACTTGCTACAGATATAAATATAATTTCCTTGATTATGGTTCCAACAGTACCAGTACTTGATGAGAAATTAGACTTTTTAACAAAAGGAATCATCTCCTAAGAATTAACTACTTATGTTCCAAAAAGAAGACTCAGCAAATTTAGTTTGTATGCTTTTCATCACTTGAAAACTCTAAATGTTTGTGCAATATGGTTCCATTTTTTTATAAATACAGATGGAACTAGTGAACAAGTGTTTTATGGCATTTAAAAGCTGGATTGTGAAAATGACCTCACATTGCATATGTTTATGTTTGACCCTCATTTTGTATAGCTACGTCATCCACATCCCCGATATCATAGCCTCAGTGTGGAAGGAAAGTATCTTAGGTGCACACAAAGGGAGGCCTAACTCAAAGAAATTGATACGAGCAATATTTCCAATTAATATATTCATTAATCTCTTATGCAATCACTCGTGACATACCCTCACTCCCTCAAAACACATATTGAAATTTAATTGCCACAGTGACAATATTAAGAGGTGTCATCTTTCAGGGGGGATTAGGTCATGAGGACAGGACCATCATGAATGCAATCATGCCGTTATCACAGAAGTGAGTCAACTATCATGAGATAATTGAGTCCCCAAAGAACAATGGGTTGGGCCAGGTTCCTCTCTGTCTTTTGTGCACTTGTTTTCCCTTCTACCACATAATGACACAGAGAAGTGTCATAAAAAGTGACCCTTCCAACTTGGACTTCCCACCCTCCAGAACTGTGAGTCTAAGAAACTTCTATTTGTTATAATTTGCCCAATCTGTGGTGTTTAGTTAAAGCAGCAGCAAAGAGAGAAAGATGCCAAGACACATGACAATATATTTTTACTTCTTATAGAATTTATCACGCCACTCATTGTGCTTATATGAGCTGGCTCATTGCGGTCATACATTTTTCTTTCAGGAGATGGGAAATTCTTTGGAGGCTGGGTCTTTTTATCACCAAGATTGAGTTCAGAGTACATAGAACTTAGTACAAACCCAATAAAGACTAGCTGAATGAAGCAGTACTAAACTCATTCAAACAACAAAAAGCATTCATTGACACAGACAATGAACATGCATTTATTACTCATGAATCTACAGCGCTGCTGGGGTGGCTTTGCTTCAAGCTATGGATCAACTGGTATGTAACACTTGTCTTGATTTGGGTACAGGCTAGAGGGGCACACCTACCTAGGTCATGTTTTTCTTTTATTTTCTTTTTAAAGATTTATTTATTTATTTGAAAGTCAAAGTTACACCGAGTGAAAACAAGAGGCAGAGAGGGAGAGACGTCTTCCATCAGCTGGTTCACTCCCCAGTTGGCCTCAATGGTCGGAGCTGCGCCAATCCAAACCCAGGAGCCAGAAGCTTCATCCAGGTCTCCCACGTAGGTGCAGGGGTCCATGCACTTGGGCCATTTTCTACTGCTTTCCCAGGCCATAGCAGTGGCCTGGATCAGAAGTGGAGCAGCCAGGACTTGAACCAGCAACCATATGGGATGCAGGCACTGCAGGCAGCTGTTTACCTGCTACGCCACAGCGCCAGCCCCACCATGTTTTTCTCTGGGTGGCAGTCAGAAGCTGTCAGATGGGTAACTGGAAATACATGGTGTCTTTTGTGTCTTATATTTAGAACTAGCACCTTTCACATTGACTGGCATTCCATTGTCCAAAGCAAGTCAAGAGGCAAGCCCTATGTCAATGTGGTGGGAAAGTATACTCCTCCTGTTGAGGTAGTAGAGGGTAGACAGGGGAATGGTGTTAGATTTTGGCTGATCCAACACAATCAATCACAAACACCAAATATCCATATAATAAAAGGTACTGTCACCCAGTTTGTTAGCTTACAACTATCCAGAATCTTAGAGTATTCTGGTGTTCTGTTCTTTTTTTTTTCCTTTTTCTTTTTTTGACAGGCAGAGTGGACAGTGAGAGAGAGAGACAGACAGAAAGGTCTTACTTTGCCGTTGGTTCACCGTGCTGATTCGAAGGCAGGAGCCAGGTGCTTATCCTGGTCTCCCATGGGGTGCAGGGCCCAAGCATTTGGGCCATCCTCCACTGCACTCCTGGGCCACAGCAGAGAGCTGGCCTGGAAGAGGGGCAACCGGGACAGAATCCGGTGCCCCAACCGGGACTAGAACCTGGTGTGCTGGTGCCACAAGGCGGAGGATAAGCCTATTGAGCCGCGGTGCTGGCCTGGTGTTCTGTTCTTACATAGAGAATATTTTCATTGTTCACTTTTTCTTTAAACTTTATTCACACAGGCTGAAATTGTATTCAATAAAGCTCCTGAGATATCTGCCTCTTTGGAAAAAAAAATTAAAAAAGAAAGATATAGTCAATCACCCTTTCTTTAGTGTAAAGCATCTAAAACATCTCAGAGAGATAAGAAAGATGGGGAATTGCCTCATTATCAAGAACCGAGAAAACATTTCATGATTTCCATTGATGATTGCTTTTCAACTTAATAAAATTAACTGACAAGAAGTTTCATTGTGGTTCAGCATTCATACAATAAGCTACAGTTTGGTAATTTCCCCCCCTATAGTTCTGGAGATGTAATCAACCTTCTTCATATTTGAAGACCATTAGGCAATTGTTCCTATGTTTGTTCCTCTAGATTGACATTTCTTTCATCTTTCCTTCTGCATTTCACTTGTCAAACCAGATCCAACATTGTTGATTTTTCTGGAACTTCCCCCAAAGCATTTAGAGCCAAAAGCTATATTGGGATCTCTTCTTACCCTCAAACAAAGCAGGAAAGTGAATCTTATTTCCTTAGAGAACAAATATTGGCAAATTCCCAACTGAAGAGAAACATATGGGTTCACACTCCCAGTCCCACATTTTTCTAACCCTCACTCCAATCTACAAACATATCAGAGTCAATTTAACTAAACTATATTGGATCAAAGAAGAACTCTGAGTAGTGTGAAGTCAGGCTTCAAATATCAGCTAAGCACAGTTTGGTTACAGAAAGGAAAACATGCCTCCTGGAGTGAGACATCTTTCTTGTCCAGACGTTCAAAGAGTGTTATTCTTACTAAGTTTATGGTACCCACACTGGGAGCACAGTTCATTACTTCAGAATTTTTGCCCAATTTCCAGAGAAAAAGTCTCCCGTCAGCTGCCTAGTGCTTTCCCTGAAAGATTTGATCACAGTGAAGACAAAATAGATCACTAGACGATCTGCACCTGCACTTGGTCAGATGGGGACAATAAACACTTCCAGTAGATCCCAGAACTAAAATTCTTACTTAAGTTTTACAATTAGAAAAATCATGTTTCAAAAATTTTTATTCATTTATTTGAGGCAAAGGAACACACACACACAGAGGCAGGGAGAGAAAATCCCAAACCATTGGTTCATTCTCAAATACCTAAAACAACCAGGGCGGGAGCAAACCGAAGCTGGGAGTGAGAAATGCAATCCAGCTCTCCCACGTGGGTTGCAGGGACCCAATTACTTGAGTTATCACTGCTGCCTCCAAGAGTGCGCATTAGCAGGAAGCATCTTAACTGCTGGGATAAATGCTTACTCCTTTTTCTTTTTCTTAAATCTTGTATGTTGTGTGATGGAATGTAAGATTCATTCACACTTTAATCATTTAACTCATCTGCTTAACCAAATCCCACTGAAACAAAAAAGTTATAATGTGTCAATATCAAAGCATACAGAAAAAGACACACTTTGGAAAATAATTTAGTACATTCCATTTTGGCAAGAGAAGAAATGAAAGGACACCCGGTATTGTGCCATGTATCAGTAACTCACATATTCAAATTCAGATCACGAAATGGAAATAATGTGCCTTCCAATTCTCTTCATTCCATCACTATATCAAAAAGCATGTGCAGAACACCTACCACAGAACTATCACTTTCCCTGATTCCTGAGAAATTTGCAAAATCAATGAGTCTGAGTTATTGTACACATTTATTTACTCTCAGAAACATTAGGGAACAAATAGACTTGAATCACACAGATATTGAATTACTCTTAAGGCCTAAAAGAAATGGGCACCAACTTAAAAAAACTAGGCAAGAATGCTAAAAAAACAACAACAACAACAACAACAAAAAACACCTTGCCAAGGCCCAGGCAAATAGATGTACCCATTCTGCAGTGTGTATTCCATCATACTCACAAGAGTAGAAGCAAGAAAAATTTAAGTAGCAAGGGAAATACAATCGAACAGTTGGTGGGCTGGTGAGAGTGCTTCTTGCTTCTTGGGTCACACATTCTGGATGACTGCTTAAGTGCCTTACCCTCTCCTAAACCACTTCATGAGTCGGTCTCTTGCTTCGTAGTTTCAGCACCCACATGTAACTGCACTCAGTCTTAGGTTCTCAGCCTAAGTGCTGCACAGGGAAGGGTAACCTCTGCTGAAGTCCATTGCTCCTTGACTTTCATGAAAAAGGAAAAATTATCAAGTAGCAGTTTAATGCAGTGAAAGCTCACTTCATTTTCCCATTCAATGGCCCACCTCAAGTCTACATACAGATCTTCATGGTGCCCACAGCCTGTGCTATATTGCTTCCATGTCTCCATATCTGCCCTTGTTATTCTCAACTGCCATGAGGCTTGCTGGACCTGAAAGGAGACAAGAATCTCTGGAGCAGACTAACTAGGTGTCTTTGTTCTATAGGAAGTGTCCCTGCTCCTCTGGATGCATGAATCCATGTGTATTCACTCATTTTTTTTTTTAACTTTTGGACTCATGTATAGAAGTGAGGATTTTTCTATCAAATTTTCCAGACCTGGTTACTATTTTCTATGTGTATGTATGTGTAATATACATGTCTGTGTGGATTTAGTAAAACAGTCAACTAAAATTTATTGAGGGGCTGCTATGGTATGTTAGATACTCTGTAAGACCCTGACATGAAAGTCCAGTTGTGGATCATAAATCGTAGACTTAATTCTCAACAATTACAGTCTACTGTGGAGACAGGTGATAACATTTAAACGATACTTAAAACTTTGTTAAGGCATCTGACACAGGAGTGATTACTAAAAATTCATGTAAAAGGGGAAGCAAATTCAGCCAAGACAGTAGAAAACATTTCCCTGAAAACAGGTATGTTTCATTTTGGCCTGAAATTTAAAGAACTGTCAGATGATAAGGAGATTGATGGGAAGGGACATATTCCAAGCAGTAGGAACAGCATATGAAAAACATGTTTGAAAAATACACAAAAATTGGGGCCAGTATTGATGCTCAGTGAGTCAGTCTGTAACCTCCTTTGCTGGCATATCATCTCAGAGCACTAGTTTGTGTACTGGCTGCTCTGCTTCTCATTCAGCTCCCTGCCTATGTACCTAGAAAGTCATGAAGATGGGCCAAGTCCTAGGAACCCTGCAACCCACAACATAGACACAGATGGAGTTCCAGGCTGCTAGCTGGGCTACGGTGGCCATCTGGGGAGTGAACCAGTGGATGGAAGATCTCTTTCTGTCTTTCCCTTTTTCTCTGTCACTCTTCCTTTCACATGAATAAAATAAATCTTGGAAAAAATAAAAATGTACAAAAATCTATTGTGTACTCAAAGGGCTTTTTAGATCATGGTAAAAATTTTAGAATTAGTCACAAAATGGCTAAGAGGTTCTTTGCAGGATTTTAAATATTAGGGGAAAATGGTAATACCTGCGTTGCCAAACAACCATGCTGAATGCTATATGAACAGTTTTTTGAGTGAAGCAAAAAGAGATACTTTGAGGCAAGTTAGGATGTTTTCATGTGAGTATAGACAAAAGTGTCAATAGCAATAGAGATAGAAAAAATAACAGAATACATGTGAGATATATTTTGTTCATCAAATTCACTAAGAACAAGTTGCCCTTGAATGAGGGTACAGTGCAGTAGTAGGTACTAAATTGATTCTAGGATTCTACCACGAGTAACTTAGATGGAGAACATTGCATGAGAATCAATACTGAAAGTAATGAATTTAATTAAGTGTTCAGTTGATATGCCTATGACACATCCAGGAGAAAATAAGGTACATATTTTGGGAGGGAATTGAGACATATGAATCATGATTATAAAGTTAGAATTTAGATAATATTTGAATACATGAGAAAGAATTGTCTCATGTTGAAGGTCCAGAGAAATCCCTATGAAGTTCAGGTAAACAAGAAATAAAATCCAAGACTGACAACTTGGACACCAAGGGGAGAGTATTCCAAAAGAATAAATATCCCCTCGTACAGAGTGATGGTAAGGAATAGTAGGAATAGCAGACAGCAAGCTGTTGCCAGATCCCCTTTCCAGGACTGAACTTCTCATTGCTGCTGCTGCTGGGAGTGTTGGCAGCAAACAACTCACCATTAACCTTGTCCTGAAATTTGTCCCCAGCTAAAGAGAACCACCTACGGCCATGCATTCTTTCCAGGATGACCAGCATCTGATGACTGCCCACCGGGGGAAAGAAGGCTGCTGCCCTTGCCGCAGTCCAGAACAACACCGTAGGGCCATCTCAGCTCCAAAGCTCCTCTTCAGCTTGGGCTTCAGCATTTGTTACAGCTGCATCACATCTGACTTCTGCCTCTGCCATCCTGCTTCCTTCACTCCCCAACTGGTGTTGCTCTGAGAGTGCTCCCTACCAAGGACTCCACTCAAATCTTTATTTTAGAGTTTGTTTCCCAGAGAACTGATTTTTCTCAGTGGGATAAATACTGTAAACACTAGAAGACCCGTTGGACATATGGACATAGAAGATACGGATGGTCTTAGCAAGCACAATATTTTTCAGAAATGTAGCAAAAAAAATGTTATAATGCTCCCCTGTTCCACAATTTCACTCTCTGTAGTTTCAGTTACCCATAGTCAACTATAATCCAAAAATATTAAATGAAAAATTCCAGATGTAAATAATTTATATTTTAAATTCCATGCTGTTCTGAGTAGTATGATGAAATCTCATACTATCTGCTCCGCCTTGCTCCATCCTCCTCAGAATGTAAATTATTGCTTTGTCCAGCATATCTACTCTATATAAAGCTTACGCATTAGTTACTTACTAGCCATCCCTGTTGCCCCTGTGGAAGACCCAGGCTGAGTTTCCAGTTCCTTGTTTGCACCTGGTTAAGGCTTAGCTGTTTTGGGCATTTGGGGAGTGAATCAGCAAATGGGCAATCTCTATCTGTCTCTCTGCCTCTCAAATAACAAATAAAATAAATAGACAAATAAATTTTTAAAAATCATATATTCTCAATGCAACAATTATACCTAAGAAATATATACCAGGTAGGATTTTCATTTGTTTAGCAACACAAAAATACAATTACTTTGGGGTATATAATAATTGTAATTATTATATATAATATAGTAATTGTATATATATGGTTTTCTTTCCTTTCAAGTTATTGAATGCGTAAAGTCTGTTTTATAGTAATTTGACATATCCTGATCTAATCCTTCTGTTGATTACCTGTATCCTTTGCATTCAGAATTTGGATGAGCTAAAGGTCTACAAACACTAAAGAGTAGAATATTTTTAAAGAAGAGTATATGAAATGCTGAGTGATATATTTCAAGTCCTCTGATAACAATATTCTGTCCTGCTTTCTGTCTGACACCTGATATAGTGTTTCTTCCCTTTCCTTAGAGTAAGTTACTAATGAATCTTTCCCTATGAAATCATTTGTTATGGCCAAATGTTGCTCATATGTGAATGAAAGCACCCTGGTCTCTTGGTAACCCTGTGGCCTAAAAAAATGAGAAATCATAAAGATAGCATAAATCAGTATAACTGGAAACCCCAAGACAATAAATTCTGATTTGGCTGAAAGAGAGTACTTAAAAGCTCCTAACATTCAAATAGAAAAAAAGGAAAGGAAAGAAAGAAGGATTTCATGGAAGAAAAACCTAGTGAACAATAAAGAATGGAAACTACAAAAAAAGTTTTTAAAAGGATGATAGAATTTTTAATTTCAGCTCCAAAAGGCGAGACCTTGAAGTTGTCACTCCTGTTCTTGCAATAAGAAAAAGCGAAGCAAATTGAAAATCAATGACTTTTCTTGGACTCAGTAGAGAACTCTTTCCTCCCCTAAAAAATGGAGAGACAAGGGCATCCAGAGAGTCACAGCCAAGAGCTGTGTCCCTGAAGTAGAAGTCACTGAGCCATAAACTGGCTGAAACATTGAAATGGTAATTTTAATCAATTTCTGGAGGTGGAATATAGACTAGAATATGGATGATAAAGTCTTGGAGGTTGCTGTCACAGGGGCTACCCTATACTTCTCAGGGCAGTGATCCAGGAAAATCCCTTATGGTTCCAGTAGGGTGAGAGGGAAAGTGTTCATTGTGGACAACACCAAGAGCATCCTTCATAAGAAAGGTCTACCCTCCAGAAGAAAAGGACTTTAGAAGACCCTTATCCACCTAAGAGCACTTACCCAATTCAGCTCCCTGTTTGCTTCACCTAAGGAGAGAAAGATAGTCAAAAGGGGTCAGAGCATTAAACAAATGGAATGCAAATATTACAGTTTGAAATGACAGGAGCAAGTTGGTAAGAGAACAAGAGGAGGTGGAAATAATCATCACTGTAACTTAGACAACAGTTAAACAAATGTTTGACTTATCTGAATGACATTTTAAAATAGCTATGAATGATGTGTTACAAGATTTAAAGGAAAAAATTAGGCAACATACAAGAACAGATGTATAATGCCATCAGAAATGAAAATCCTAAAACAATAGGAAAAACATAAAAATCACACTAGCAGATAAAGAATGCTTTCAATGGGCTCATTAGTAGACACAAAACAGCTAAGAAAAGAATTAGTAAACGTGAAAATAAGTCAACTGAAATTTCAAAGCTGAAATACAAAGAGGAAAAAAAAAGGGAATTCAAGAACTGTAAAGTAGTTTTAAAATATTTGAAGGAAATAGAAGAAGTACTTTAAACAGCAATGGCTGAGGTCATTCCAAAATGAATGACTGACAGCAAACCACAGTTTGGAAAGTTCAGAGAATACCAAGCAAGATAAATACAAAACACACATAAAAGTATACACTCATGTTTACACACACACACACACACATACTCCTAGGCATGTCATCTAGAGGGTGCATAAAATTAAAGACAAAAAGATAAATTTTAAAGAAGATAGAAGAAAAAACAATATCTTGTCTACAGAGGAACAAGGATAATATAGGAAGACTTCTCATTAGAACATGAAAATAGAGTGAAGTAAGATATTTAAAATGTTGGAAGAAAAAAGCTCCAACAAAAAACTCCAAACCCAGAAAAATTAGCCGTTAAGAGCAAAAAGGAATATTCGCCAACCATTAAACAATGAGTAACATTGTATTGAGTAAGTGAAATGAATAATAAAGTAAAGAAGAAAGACTTGAGAATATTTTATTATAAGGCATTTGTATCACACATGAAGCAATATCATGCTATTTACAGGTATACTTAAATTACTCAAATATATATATTGTAAGCCTAGGGAAACCACCAAAAAGATTTTTAGAAGATGCATAATTCAAGAAAATAGAGGGAAACTTATTAAAACCAGAAAAAACAGGGAAAAGAAAAAATAAACAAAAAACATATGTAACAGATAGAAGAGTAAAAACATGGTAGATCTTAACCCAGACAGATCAACAATGATATTAAATATAAATAAACAAATAAAAAGGCAGATATTGAGTAGATAAAAATAATATCCAACTATGCATTCACATTAAGAAATCCAACTTAAATATAAAGACCCAGATAAGTTAAAAGTAAAGAAATAAAGATATATCATGCATTTCTAGATAACAACAGTAGAAACAACAACTATAGTAGCTAAAATTAATTTCTTTCTTTAAAGATTTATTTATTTATTTGAAAAGTAGAGTTACACAGAGAGAGAAGGAGAGGCAGAGAGAGAGATCTTCCATCTGCTGGTTCACTCCCCAACTGGCCACAACTGCTGGAGCTGAGCCAATCTGAAGCCAGGAGCCAGGAGCTTCTTCCAGGTCTCCCACGTGGGTGTAGGGGCCCAAGGACTTGGGCCATCTTCTACTGCTTCCCTAAGCCATAACAGAGAGTTGGATCAAAAGTGGAGCAACCAGGATTCGAACTGGTACTCATATGAGATGTCAGCACTGCGGTGGCAGCTTTTACCACAGCACCAGCCCTGCTAAAATGAATTTAAAACAAAGAATATTCATAACAAGGAATATATTCAAAGATAAAGACAGGCAATATTTAGTAACAAAAGGATTTTTTCTCTAGGAAGACAATACTAAGGTTGTGTTTAACAATAAAGCATCATATATATATGTATATACACATATATAAAATACACATGACATAAAAATTGACAGACCTTAGAGCAGAAATAGATAAATATATTATTAGAGTTGGACACTTTCACACTCCTTAACCAACAAACGATAGATCAAGTATGCAGAAAATCAATAAGGTTTCAGATGACATGATTAGCAATACCAATCAATTTACTCTAATTGAAATTGATTTAATACTCTATTTGTGGCAAAGTGCATATTCTTCTTTAAATCACATGGAATATAAACCAAAATGTAGCAAGTTTTGTCCCATGAAATATACCTTTACACCTTTAAAGGAGTATAAATCATACAATATCAGAACACATGTAATTATACTACAAGTCATTAACTGAATGATAGCTAGAAAATCTACAAATATTCCAAAATGAAGCAAAGGATTTCTGCATCAACCACAAATTGAAGAAGAGCTCTTTAAAGAAATATAATGGTTTTGTCGGGGCCGGCGCTGTGGCACAGCAGGTTAAAGTCCTGGCCTGAAGCACTAGCATCCCATATGGGCGCTGGTTCTAGTCCCGGCTGTTCCTCTTCTGATCCAGCTCTCTGCAGTGGCCTGGGATAGCAGTAGAAGATGGCCCAAGTCCTTGGGCCACTGTACCCATGTAGGATACCCAGAAGAAGCTCCTGGCTCCTGGCTTCAGATTGGTGCAGCTCCAGCTGTTGCAGCCATCTGGGGAGTGAACCAGCAGATGGAAGACCACTCTCTCTGTCTTTACCTCTCTCTGTAACTCTTTCAAATAAATAAAATAAATCTTTAAAAAAAGAAAGAAATACAAAATGCTTTGAACTCAATTAAATAAAATAGTTTTTCAGAATTTGTAGATCATGGTGAAAGCAGTGCTCCCAAGAAAACTATAGCACTAAATGCATATATTAGAATGATAGTCAAAAATCAATTACATAAGCTGCTGGCTAGGGAAAAATGAGAACATTAAACCTAAAGTAAAATAATAAAACATTGTAGCATAAATCAATGAAATCAATGAAACACAATAGAGGAAATCAATGAAATCTAAAGTAACTCAAAAAATCAATAAAATCAAAAATCTTCTACTCTAATCAACAAAAGAAAAGAGAAGACATAAATTGACAATATCAAAAATAAAAGAGGTATCATTAATATTTTCTATGGCTTGAACAAGATATAGCTCCCAAATTCATGTGGAAATTAAACCTCAAAGTCATAATTTAATGTTACTAATGATGGAAACAATCTAATGATGACTGGACATGGGGTTTACTGGAAGTTCCTTAAGCCGTTGGATGTAGGCAGTGCTCCTGAGAGGGTTGATTATAAAATCGGCGTTGGGCCCAGTCACTCTCCCTGCTTCCTGGCTTACTATGTGATTCTTCTTTCATCCCCATTCCATGATCCACAACTGCCACCCTCTGCAGAGGCCAATCCAATAGGACACCCAGTCTTTGACTTGCACCAGAAAACTGTGAACTGAACAAATTATTTCTTTTTATAAACTTAGTTTTCTCAAGTATTTCTTTGCAGTGTTGAAGAATTGCTAATAATACAGTACTGAAGCATGCAAAATAAAGGAATAATAAAGGACAATCACAAACAACTGTAAGAAACACACACACACACACACAAACTCTGACCACAATTTTGGTAAATTAGATTATTTGGAACTATTTTTTTTTAATACAAATTACCAAATATGCAGAATGGATAAAAAGATAGCTGGAATACATGTATAAGTATTTTTAAAATTGAATCATTTCTTAATTAATCTTGTCAACGAATGCATCAGATGGCTTCATCAATAAATGTTACCAAACATTTAAGAAAGAAATAATAGAAATTTTCCATAATCTTTTCCAGAAAATTAAAGCACAGATAACATTTCCTAACTAGTTCTGAGGTCAACACTACCTTAATACCAAAATCAAATAAAGAAAAGACCAATATCTCACATAATCAGACAGCAAAATACTATGATGCTGATTAGGAATAAAAGGGAAGAAATTCTTGCCTTGCTTCTAGTCCTTGCTTCTAGGAGTTTGGATGTGATCCTCTTCGCCATGTTGGCGGGGCTGGCGGGGCGTGCCCTTCAGCGGGAGGGACCTGGTGGAGCTGTGGGACTGCATTAGGAGGGTGCTAAGAGCTGCCAGCCCGGCCCTGGAGGAGCTCCTGACTTGCTGCTCAGCCTGGACCGGTGCGAGAGGCCTATGGCGGAACTGGCGTGGCACCACCGGTGCTTCGCCCCCTTACAGAAAGAAGCCGAGGGCGAGGAGAGGAGATGACTGTGATACATTCCTGGGGGTTCCCGAGGACCCAGAGGCCCCGGAGTACCTGGCGGGCCTTGGCTTGCTGCTGGGCGCTGGAGCCGCGATGCTATCTGGCTCTGGCGGCCCCAGCCCGGTGTCCCTGCAGTCAGTCTCACAGAGCCTGGAGCAGGTGCAGCCCTGTGGGCAGAGCGCGTCTGGCGCGGTCTCCCAGCCTAGCCTCGTGGTTTGTGTGGGGTGCACCTGCATACATGGCCTCAAGGGAAGCCCTGAGTGTGCCTGCCTTTCTCACCTGTACAGGTGTGGCCTCAGGGCCACAGGGAGCCTGAGCTTGCAACTGAGCCTGAACAGGAGCCTGAGCCGGAGCCTGATCCCGCCGCCGCCACCCCCTGCCTGCCTCTCCCCTCTCTGGACAGCTGCAAGAGGAGAGGAGACCTGGTACCAGCCCAGCCCCCAGGCCTGTCCCTGTGGCCACCCCCTCTAGCTCCTGCCCCTAGGAGCAGTGGGGACGCGGTGGTGCCAGAAGTTCCAGCCTCCAAGGGCTCAGCTGCCTCTGTGGGCCTGCTGCATCTTGCCGGTCCCAGCCAGGGGCCCGGCCCGGAGCCGAAAAGTGGACCCCCACCCCCGATAGCCTGCCTTCGGGCACGTGAACAGGGGTCCGCCAGCTGAGCTGCCTGAGGGTTTTCATTTGCTCGAGACCTTAATCATAGCTGTATGGATAAAAAGGAAAATTGTCAAAATATCTGAAGTTATGCTGCCCAAGATTTACAGATGGTAAATGAGATATATTTAAGATGTTCAACATCATTTGTCACTATCAAATTAAAACAACACTTACTAGAATGCACACTTACTAGAATGACTAAAATCTAAAACACTGACAATATTATTTGTTGGCAAGGATGTGGAGAAATAGAAATTCTCACTCATTGCTAGTAAAAATACAAAACTGTGTAGCCACTTGGAAAGACAATTTGGCTGTTTCCTACAAAGTTAAATAGTTTTACCATACCATTCAGCAATTGTGTTTTTAGTTATTTATTTACATGCAAATTTAAAACCACAGATAAACTTGCAGACATACGTTTGTATCATCTCTTATTCTTAATCATCAAAAACAAGAACAACAAATAGTTCCTGCAATAAGTGACTGGATAAGCAAACAGTGCTATATACCTACAATGGAATGGTTTCCGGTGATAATAAGAACCAATCAAGCCATGGCAAAATTTCAATGAATCTTGGACGCACATTGTAAGTGAAAGAACTTAGTCTTAAAAATTACATACTACAATGACTTCACATAGATAACATTCTGGAATAGACAAAACTACAGAGGTGGTACCAGAACAGTGGGTACCAGAAGTTTGGAGAGGGAGAATGGTTGTGGATTGTACATACACAACACTGAATAATATGTACGTGTCAAAATTCATACCATTAACATCTTACATTTGTGTGGTACATTTGTAACAATTAATGAACCAATAGAAATACATTATTATTAAGTAGTTCATACTTCACTCAGATTTTCTTACTTCTTTTTTTTGGGGGGGGGGGGACAGGCAGAGTTAGACAGTGAGAGAGAGAGAGAGAGAGAGAGAGAGAGAGAGAAAGGTCTTCCTTTTCCATTGGTTCACCCCACAATGGGCGCTGTAGCCAGCGCACCTCGCAGATCTGAAGCCAGGAGCCAGGTGCTTTTCCTGGTCTCCCATGCGGGTGCAGGGCCCAAGCACTTGGGCCATCCTCCACTGCACTCCCTGGCCACAGCAGAGAGCTGGCCTGGAAGAGGGGTAACCGGGACAGAATCAGGCACTCCGACCGGGACTAGAACCCCGGGTGCTGGCACTGCAGGCGGAGGATTAGCCTAATGAGCAGTGGCGCCGGCCAGATTTTCTTACTTCTAAAGCCACTATCTGTTAATAAGAAAGGAAACCACTACACCACCCAATGCCTCAATCCTTCTTCCTACAGGACATGTCATCTTCTAATGGATTTTCTGATTTGCTTACTCATTATTGTTTATTGAGTCCCAGTGCAAGAATATGAGATGCATGAGATGAACACTGAGTTCACTGTCTTATCTGAAGTGTGTCAAGTAGAGCTTATCACTGAGTAGCTGCTTAACAAATATTTGTAAGATCACTCAGCAATCAATCCTGTTTTCTGAGAAGAAATAATTACATAAATATGTTAAACATTTGTGTACATATGTGCTGTGTATGACTGTCAATCATCCATGTGTGTATATATTCATCATGTGTGTATGTACTGATTATCTATCTATCAACCTATCTATCTACATATCTACCTACCTACCCATCTATTTTATCTACAATCTTGGAATGGCAGTAATTGGAATGCAATTACTGGTGCAGCAGCTAAGTCCAGAGTTCTTTCCTTCCTCACCGATCTTCTCCTGGGATGTGTGTGTGTTCATCTCCATGAAGAATAGCACCAGATTTGCCTGAAGGTTACCAACAGTTTCAAAGTTGGGAGCTTGAAAACATGCTAGATCACCATTGCCCCAGTCTGTCTTCATGGGTTCTAACTCATGCTTGCAGTTTGCAATTACTTTTTTTTTCTTTCCTGTCTTCCCTCTTCTACTGCCTATCTTGACAATTTTAGGCCCAGTCCTAAACCCAGAAACAACAGCTGTACACAAACCCTTTAAACAAGTTCCTACAGTGCCATAAGGTAGAGTTTCTTTTCTAAATCCCTATTTATACTTATAGGTCATTCCTAATAGTTCTGTTCTCAGAGAGCAATCACAACTAATGTCTAATAGGTACAAGGTATTGTGTTAAACACTTCACATGTATCACTAAATATACACAAAAATTCTATGTGGTCTATATAGAGGACATTTGTCCAATATTTGTTCTGCTGTTCATTATTTGTGCATAAATGCACCGTATGAACTAAAAAGAACACACGCTTGCTCTTCCTGATGCAAACATGGCCCTGTAACCAAGGCTTGGCCAGCTGGATGCTCCTTCTGAAACTGTGAATTGGGAATGCATGAATGAAGAAGGTGATGTAACTTATAGCTCACACAATAGACAGAAGGAGCATGCTAACCTGACATGTGAATCACATGTGTGATTTGACAGTGTTACTCCTCTGGGAAATCTTCCTCCAGTACTTCCCATTTTGCCCAAGTTTGCAAGAAAATCTTGAATAATGGGGCCAGCATTATAATGTAGCATATAAAGTAGTTGCCAGACACACCGGCATCCCATAGTGCCTGTTTGTGTCCCAGCTGCTCCACTTCCCATCCAGCTCCCTGTTGATGGCCTGGGAAAAGCAGCAGAAGACGGCCTAAGTGTTTGGGTCCCTGCCACCCACGTGGGAGACTGGGATGAAGCTCTTAGCTCCTGGCTCCTGGCTCCTGGCTTCTGCCTGGCCCTGTCACAGCCATTGTGGCCATATGGAGAGTAAACCAGTGGATGGAAGATTCTTTCTCTCTCTTTCTCTTTCTCTCCTCTTCTTCCTCCTCCTCTTTCATCTATAATTCTGACTTCGAAACAAAAAATAAGTAAATTTATTTTTAAAAAACTTGACTGTGAAGGTACAATTTTTATCTGTATATTTTGGATGGGGACAGAAAAGTAGAAGTTGAAGAAGTTCAGCAATTTCACCCAAATTCAAGGCTGCTGACCTTGTGTGTATGTCTCTCTTACTTACTTATTTACTGGTGCTATTCCTTCATTTACTTTACTGTCTTTTAATTCTTTTTGTAATATGTATTTTTTAAATCATCTCCATTTTGAAAAGCAAAAATGTCAAAAGAAAGCATAATATGTAAACACATTAAAATACACCCTTCTCATTTAAATAGTTAGAAAAAAAGGCATTCATTAACATTACATAATCATGTCCTCAATAGTTTTCATACCTGGGCTGGTGCCGCGGCTCACTAGGCTAATCCTCCGCCTAGCGGCGCCGGCACACCGGGTTCTAGTCCCGGTAGGGGCGCCAGATTCTGTCCCGGTTGCCCCTCTTCCAGGCCAGCTCTCTGCTGTGGCCAGGGAGTGCAGTGGAGGATGGCCCAGGTGCTTGGGCCCTGCACCCCATGGGAGACCAGGAAAAGCACCTGGCTCCTGGCTCTTGGCTCCTGCCATCGGATCAGCGCGGTGCGCCGGCCACAGCGCACCAGCCGCGGCGGCCATTGGAGGGTGAACCAACAGCAAAGGAAGACCTTTCTGTCTGTCTCTCTCTCTCACTGTCCACTCTGCCTGTCAAAAAATAAAAAAAAATAAAAAAAAATAGTTTTCATACCTGTTTTAAATTTGTTGATGACAATTACATTGTGTCATAATGAATAAAGGTAAAAGTTTTGATTTTGCAATATACAAAAAAAAAAAACAAAAAAAAAAAAAAAAAAAAAAAACAAAACCCAGGTAGCCATCTATGACAAATTAGTTCCTAATTCTTAATATAGCTTTTCAAAAGCCATGACCAGCGTCTGCTGTATCATGCACGAGTGAGCCGACTGCCAGGAAAAGCCTCTGTTCTTTCTCTCAGGGACATTTGTAGCCCTGGATAGAAAAACTGAGTGACTTGGGGTTCACAGGTGGTGTGTTTATCTACAATCCCTGTTTAAGGTCATGGCTTTGGAAAAGAAACAAAAGGACCAGCTGGACACGCAGACAGTGCTGAAGTTCAGAATCTGTTCTCAGACCACAGCTCATAGCAAGAACAATGAGCTCCTGGCAGTGAATTCAGTGCCTCATATGTAGGGAGGGAAGGGTAATTCTGGCAGCAGGCTTGTCAAGCTGACCAAGATGGCCCTGATCAGAAGGGGAGAAGAAGAAAATTTCACTGATTAAACTCTAAAATTACTATAATGCAAGCCGAAAATCTGTTAAAGGAAGTGTAATAATATTAGAAAGCCTACAAATTCATTTTCTAGAGAATGATGCAGAAAAATGATATGGAACAATATGTAGATCTCATGTACCCTGTGTGAAATTTACAGGGAATAAATTGGACCATACAACAAACCTGGATACATTTAAAAGGATTTAAATCATGCAAAGTATGTTCTATGACCACAGTGGTGCTAAATTAGAAATCAACAACAGAAGGAAATTTGGGAATCCACAAATATTTGAAAATTAAACAACAGATTTTTAAGTAACCCATGAGTCAAAGACAAATTTGCATTGGAAATTAGAAAATATTTTGATCTTTCTGAAGATAAATTTACAGAGAAAAGATAATAAAATGAAAAATTTAAGTATTGGAATGCACATCACAAAAAACAATGAATACAATTTGTATGTTTACTACATGTCTTGTATTTTGTGCATACTTTCTCTTTTAACTCTCCCAGTAGACCAATCAGGTGGGCACTGTTCATCCCTAAATGTGATAAAATTTAGTGAGGGCACACGTTAAAAATGTGGTGGCATAAGACCAGCTCATGTCTAACACTGAACTTCTTTTTCTCTATATACTATCAACACAAGATTAATGTGGCCAACACTTATTGCTTAATTTTGCTTGAAACCTAGTAAGAAATTAAAATATGCAATATAAAAGGAAGAGACATATTACTTCATGACACCCTTGGGTTTGGAATTCCATGTTTCTCAGTGTGAGGCTGTGAAGAGTTACAGGAAAAATGTAGAATAAAGTTTATGCATATGCATTACCTACTATCTAGTTGGGAGGGAAATAAATGATTAAGATCCATTTCATAATTCTCATAGAACTAAAATATAGAAGTATTTGTTGAATAACCACTACCTTGAAATATAAAAATGAGTAAGATATTATATGACATGACTTAAATCACAAATAATCTTCTAGAATCAGATGATGAAGATGAACTTACTAATGATTTAATTAGGGTTTCCCAAAAACATGTTTTGTGATATTGATTGGTGTACAGGAAGTTTACTCAGGATCACTGTTTTTGAGAGGAGAAAGGTGTTTCTTGTTCCTTATGTTCAATTTTTACACATCTAAAACACCTTTGTTCAAAAATTTCATACAAATATCAGCACTAAGAATCATCTATGCAACTGGACATTGTTTCTAGAGGTGATCAAAATCAGAAAAATCAACTACATGGAAGCTGACTTGTGAATATTAAGCAAATAGTATTTTATCCAATTCACAAAGAATTACATGTAGCAATTCAGCTCCTATTTTTAGATGTTGCATTAGGTTAGGACATTATCTATCTTTGAAACTCCCCCTTGGAAATTGTATTCTTAAAGATGAAGGTTTTATAAGACTCACTTTCAACAGAGCTGAGGAAAGAAATAAATTTGTTTCAGCAAAGACATACTATGGAAGGAAAGCATGTAGTGACAAGTCTATAAATTCATACTTCAACTGAGTTTTCATAGTATTTACATTATAATTTTAGATGGGGTATGTGCAAAAATAGATGTAAAGTTCCCCAAATACTGTGTGATTTTCTATTCCCACTGCTGTGAACACCAAATCTATCATCCCTAGCACACGCTCCTCCCCAGGCTCCAGATTTGTAAACACAGCTGGCTATTCTATACTCCCTATTCCCACTTCAGTGTTCCATAAATACCTGGAGTTCACTGAGTACAAGTACAATGATGACATTGTCTCCAGGTCCAAACCTGTCCACCCTACAATGTTTTTTGTTTCTGTGTACAGTACGATCATATGCCAAACCCTAAGCTTTCCTCTATCTCCCACATTCTCAATAACACTTATAGATCCCCCTTGTTATTATCTCATATTGAGTCCCATTCTTTTTATTTACATTACTACTACTTTGATTCAATCCCTTATTTCCCACATCTATAACATTATAACTGCAAAAATTTCCTAACTGCTCTTCCTGCTTCATTTCTAGTCCCTTGTTTTTCCTCATCAGTGTGATTTACACTAAAAATCCATGTTCTAATTTTTGCAATGTTTCCCCTTGCAAATAAATCAACTTTGCATTCTTAAGATATCACCCAAATGTTAATTATCCTTTCCCTTTTCCAGTGCACTTATCCAGATATGGACCTTATGATCTACACTGTAACTATTCTAAAATGCAAATATTCCTGAACATACCTTGCCTCAAACATTTGTTTCTTTGAGGGGAACATACTCATACTTCATAATCTTTTTTACCAATTTAGTGTGGGATTGTCCTTCAAAATTGCCTCACAGCTAAAGTGCAAACTCTCAAAGAAGACTAAGAAATGTAGTTTGCAGACTTTCAGCCTCATTGATATTAAAATAAAATTGCTATTTCCTCTTTGGCTTCTTTCAAAGCTATTCAGTCCTCTCCACCTCTAGCATAGATAACATACTCTTAACAAGGATGTTGAGTTTTTTACAAGACAGAAAAAACTGTTCATTCCAAATAGTTTCTATTTTGTACTTGACAAAAATGAGAAGGCAAGGAAATCTAAGGGATTTTGGCTCTACTTTAAATTATATAGGAGAAATTACCAAAAAAAAGTATCTCAAAAAATGATTCTTCAAGTGGCACTAAGACAAAGTAGGAGAGTTGAGTGAATAAACTTTGTATTTGGTTAAAGAAATTGTATGGACATCTGAGAAATGTATTTCTCTCTCTCTTTCTCTCTCTCTTAAATATTCCCAGTCACATTACTGCAGGAGGAGGATTAAAGTAGCCATGTTTGTAGGGTCTGATCTTACTTCTTGAGCACATTGATTACTTAGGAGTGAGCATCTTTCATTAGGTTGAGCCAACTGAGATCTTTTCCCTAAGAATTTGGAATTGACCTGAAGAGCAAAAGAAGTTGTTTCACAGCAAAAGCTTATTTTAAAAACTGAAGCAGACATACATTTTTAAAAAGGACAGAGAAAACACAGCCTTGATTTACTACTGCTTTCCAGCTTTCCTTTTGATTTTTTTCTTAAGACCAGCATAACTTTCATGAATGTGGGCCTATACATTTATAACACTATCTTCAACTATTATTGCTGTTATTTGCAACCAACTCTTAACTAATATCTAAATAATTGATTATAAATCCACCTTATGAGCTTCAAGTATATTCATTTCTTCAAGAAGCACTCTTGAGTATATT
Organism: Oryctolagus cuniculus; assembly: GCF_964237555.1. NCBI lineage: Eukaryota > Metazoa > Chordata > Mammalia > Lagomorpha > Leporidae > Oryctolagus > Oryctolagus cuniculus. Next base: position 130,106,890 of record NC_091437.1, on the reverse strand, counting down.
CAATGCATCAAACGCTACGCTGGGAACTGAAGATACACAGATGGGCTCATCGTGGTCCTAAGACAAATTCTGAGCCTCAATTTGCTCTTCCTTTTCATAAGCAGAGTAATAGCAATGTTAACATCACGCTCAGGGAAAGAGTGTGAAAGAATTCTGGAAAGCAAGAATCAAACTGATTGCTATTTTTGTAGTCATTCTGACAAAATTTTGGCTTTCTAGCTTTTTTTGGATACTTCCGCAGTATCTAGGATAGCAGTGTTCCCATTTAGATTTTAATCTCTAAAACTTTTCCCTCACTAACAAGGGAGGCTACCAGCATTATTCTAAGTCAATTAGTTCCATTTTGTAAAGCTACTTTACTTAAAGATGAAAAGTTTGCAGTTCTGGCATCCCATGTGGGCAATGGTTCAAGTCCTGGCTGCTCCACTTCCAAACTAGCTTTCTGCTATGGCGTGGGAAAGCAGTAGAAGATGGCCCAAGACCTTGGGCCCCTACACCCATGTGGGAGACCCTGAAGAAACTCCTGTTTCCTGCTTAGGATTGGCACAGCTCTGACCATTGTAGCCAACTGGGGAGTGAACCAGCAGATGGAAGACCTCTCTCTCTCTACCTCTCCTTCTCTGTGCAACTCTGACTTTCAAATAAATCAATCTTTATAAGAAAAGAAAGTTCTTGGTAATTACTGACTCTTAGTAGTAGTGAGTGTGTCTAAATAACTGTGAAATGTAACCACACAGTACTTGTGTAGTATTATTGCCAATATACACTTCACTTTACTTGTCAGTTTTTCAATAGCACTCTATAAATTAGTAGTAATCAAAGAGTAAGTCAAGTGTTTACCTGGCAGTTAAGCAATGTACATACTAATGGCTCATTCTTTTTTAATAAGGTTATTGGTCTTCACTTTCCTTTTAAGTCTTACGAATTTTATCTATGGGTTACATTTTAAACATTTAAACATTTATTGTTAAAAACTATATTGGGGACTCCTATAGATTTCAGATTACTAATCAACGTTGATGCACAATTTATCACTAGGCACTAACCTAGCCTATCTCTTTAATGTATGTCTTAGTTAGAGCAAGAATAACCATAGTGTGTATTAACTCCAAAGCTTTACTGAATCACCAAAGCAGGATGATTATACACAATTTATTAACAGTAGGTTGCTGATTCCCAAATGGTATACTACTGATTATAAAACAATTTGACTGTAATCATTCTGTCGCAGTGCTTAAAGCAATGTACATTAACAGAAGATGAATTTTTTTCTACTATGGTTAAACAGTACAAATGTAAACATTGAAAATTCCCCAGTCTGATACAAAGCAAATATCACACTGTGTCTCCATATGGAACTTTGATGTGCAGGGAAATCTTACGTGCCACAGTGTAACACTCAAGTTTGCCTTCTGGAGGCTACATCAGAGGGCAGGGTAAGGCACAGTGTCATGACAAAGCCTTTCATCCTATTCATTCTGAAAGCATTCAACCCCACTGGCTCATATTGTACTAAGATATTAAGGACATGTTTAAATTAAGGAAGGGACAAACCATTTTCAATTTAAAAAATTATTCGGCACAAATTTGCCTTTGTTTTCTGAAGACATGGGTTATTATATCTAGGTTCCAGTTACAGGATTCCAGATCTCAGTCCCAGTCCCAGAGAGAAAATTCAGCAGACATATTTTTCCCTATGTAGCTTCCTACTGAGTCCTGATTTTCAAGAACCTTCCTCCACTGTTGGAAGTGTTAGAACCACGGATATTTTCAAACACATCAGGACCACACTGAGATCAAAGGAAGCCGAGCCTAGAGAACACTTGGCTTCTCACTGCTCTGCAAGTTAGAAACCTCCACTTTAAATAAGTATTATGTAGTTGCATGTGTTTCATTGTTTTGCAAGAATTACTCCTCTATCAAACAAGTTTGAATTACTCTCCTGTAAGTAAAGCAACAGATAGATTCAACATATCAGATTTAATATATGGTCCAGTTTCCCTAGGGCCTCTAGAAATATGACCAGAAAGAAAGCTCCGTTTACATTTGCCTTTGTCTCCTGCATCATGCACTCATTGATACACCTTCACAACTTCACTTCACATGATTGTAGCACTTTTGCTTTGAGACTTTAGTGTACTTAAATATATGACCTTAAAGATGTCTCAGAAAGTAGAAGCATCTTCCCACATATGAAAAATACAGTGGAAAATATTTTACTATGTCTTATTTTATACCTCTACCTAATTTCACAATGATTCTAGAACAGCAAATAATCACAAAACGGATAGATAGCTTAAAATTTTCAAGGTAGTCCCCCTCAAAATTTAGTAAGACAGTAAAGATATGAGTGTATTTTTAAGATATGGGGCAGATTGGGTTTTTGGCACAGTGGATAAGATATCGCCTTGGACATTTGCATCCCATATCCCATAGTATTTAGATGCATAAATCTCATATCATAGTGCCTGGATTTGAATACTGGCTATGCTCCCAATATCGGCTTTTTGATAATGTACACCTTGAGAGAAGGCAAATGATGGTTTAAGCATTTGGGTCCCTCCCACCCATGTGGGATACCCAGATAGAGTTCTGCACTACTGGTTTCTATCTGTCCTAGTCCAAGGTACTGTAGGCATCAGAGGATGAAAGGGAAATGAGTCAGTCTCTCTCTCTCTCTCTCTTTCCAAAATAAATAGATAATAAAAATATGAGGTATACAGAAGAAATTATTTGGTTACGAGATTAGTGATGCCCAACCCTGAAATAAATGAATGATTTTTCTCAGCCCATAAGAAGTCAAAATTAGACATCAAGTTATGTAATTTTGAAGAGTATCTAGGCTACACTAAAGAAGCTTCTCTGAGGAGAATCCGGCTGTGAACTTCAATCATTCAAACTGTGAGATTTTAAGAGATTCTAAATTGCAACTCATGAGAGTTTAGTTTCAAGAAAATTACTCTTTGTAGCAAAGGATGTGTTCTGATACTTTCTTTGCTCATTGGAAGAACTTTATCTGGTACCTTCTTTTCCCCTTTTTGACAGGCATGAGAGACTTGTTCTTTTCTGATCTGAGTCCAGTGAAATGTAGTACCCACTCAGAGTAGCTCATATATGGAACTAAGCAATATTTTTGAGAATAGACATGAACCATACCTGGAATACAGTCAAGGATGCTGAAAGGATCATTGTTTTGCTGGGAGAAGTATACTACTCTTTGGCCCCACTTGTGGATAGTCTTCCTAACAAGGACCCATAAAACTATTGGATACCAGTTAAGCTTACATCCATATCTGATGCTCACCAATGAAACAGGTATAGTCAAGTCTTCAACTTACCCTTCCTGGGAACAAGTCTCAGTGCATTTTTCTAAGGAGGCTAGAATTGATAATACAAAGTTTTGCTAGCACACACATTTTATTTTGTCCAACTTCTGTGGTCTACTTGAATGCCCAAGAAATTTTGGAAAGTCCCCCACACCCCTCTGAAAAAATCAAGGCTGTCCTTTTCTTCTCACTAGACCCATAATCCTGCCAGTTCTACAATATGGTATTTGCAATTGCCTTCTCTCCAGCCTCATAAAGCATGTAAAATACAGGCTCTGTATTCCCTCCTATCCAGAAACTTAGAATCAGGGAATTAAGTCATACTTTCTACATGGCACAAGAAAAAGGACCTACATGAGGGGGCAGAAGGTAAGACACCTCCCACACAGAGCCTCCCATACAAACTCTGTTGTTTCCATATTTCCTTTGCTTTCTCCCCTCCTCCTATACCTAAAGGGTAATTAATGAGTTTGTGTGGGAAACCAGTGCATAGAAAATGTATCTGATTATGATTATTGTTACTGCTTCTTGACCCATTTTATCTCATTCTTTAATCTATTGCCTTTTGTATTAATCAAGGTTCTCCAGAGAAACAAAATCAGTAGGATATGTACATAGAGAAAGAGATTTATTTTAAGGGGCTGGCTCACACAATTTTATAGGCAGCCAGCCAGATGGAGACTCCGGAAAGACTTGCGTTTCAAGTCCAAAGATAGCCTGTTGTGAAACCAGGAATAGTTGAAGGTGCAGATGACATCCCAAGGCAGTTGGCTGAAGAACGCCTTCCTGCTCTTGAAAGGCCAGCCAGCTCTCTCTTTGAGTTTCAATGATTGGATGAGGTCGATACACCTTATGGGTGACAATCTTATTTATTCAATTCTACCAACATAAATATAAATCTCAAGCAAACCAGGCACAGAGAGACACCCAGACTAACATTTGCCCAAATAGCTGGGAACCACATCCCAGAAAAGTTGATACATGAATAGCCATCACAACTTCGAATTTAGAAGCAAAAATTTTTGTCCTTTTTCTATTTTTTTTTCTTTTTTTTCCTTTTTTTTTTGGACAGGCAGAGTGGACAGTGTGAGAAAGACAGAGAGAAAGGTCTTCCTTTGCCGTTGGTTCACCCTCCAATGGCCGCCACACCGCGCTGATCCAATGGCAGGAGCCAGGTACTTATCCTGGTCTCCCATGGGGTGCAGGGCCCAAGGACTTGGGCCATCCTCCACTGCACTCCCTGATCACAGCAGAGAGCTGTCCTGGAAGAGGGGCAACCGGGACAGAATCTGGTGCCCCGACTGGGACTAGAACCTGGTGTGCTGGCACCACAAGGCGGAGGATTAGCCTAGTGAGCCGCGGCGCCGGCCTCTTTTTCTATATTTTCAAGTTTCTGTATTAATAGCTATCCCCAAGGGCTAATAACAAACCTATATTTTATAGAGAAGAAAGAAAACAATGCCCATGACTGGAAAGAAAGAAGAGAAGAAACAGCAGCCTGGTTAATATGCATTAAACAAATATTTATTTATTACCTACAACATACCAAGCATCGGTTTAGGCACTATGTTTTAAAATATTACTCTGCAACATCAATAAGTATAATTTTTTTCTATTTATTAAATTGTATTGATTTGAAATCTGAAAGCACATCAAAGAGAAAAAGAGAGAGAGAGAAAGAGAGAGAGAGAGATCCATAGTTTCCTATCAAACTTTATAGATTTATAATATGAGTTAATTCAACTTCTAAATATTGAGAGGCCTTTACATTCACCAGTACCTATTAAAATTCATTCCCAAACAGAACTTCAGCTACAGAGCATTATGAACAAGCCATAATCCTGTTGTAAAAAAGGGAATTCAAAAAATCTATCAATTCTCTGGAGTTCCCTTACCTGGGGAAGTAAATTCTGAATCTCAGCCTGGGGCCTTCATTTACCCTGCTGTAGTGAACACCTGGCAACGCTGATCATTTTTTAAGCAATTATTTTATTTCTTTGAAAGAGTTACAGAGAGAGGTAGAGACAGAGAGAGAGAGAGGTCTTCCATTCCACTGGTTCACTCCCCAGATGACCGCAACAGCCAGAGCTGAACTTATCTGAAGCCAGGAGCCAGGAGCTTCTTCTGGATCTCCCATGTGAGTGCAGGGACCTAAGGAGGTGGGCCATCTTCTACTGCTTTCCCAGGCCATAGCAGAGAGCTGTATAGGAAGAGGAGCAGACGAGACTCGAACCAGCACCCATATAGGATGACAGTGTTGCAGGCTGGGGTTTTATCCCACTGCACCACAACGCCACATCGGCCCCTCTGATAATTTTCCCCTAGGAAGCCTCTTACCCAATCTTTTGCCTAAAATTCTTGCATAGCAAATTGTTCTGATATACCTAAAGAGCCATAACACAATTCTCTCTTGCTCTGTTTATAAACAAATTCTTGAGGTTGCAGGTTTATTTGAAAGAAAATGGGCTCCATCTATTGCCTGTAGGTCTTTCTCTGACACCTTTCACTTCAGAGAGGTTCTAGCCTTTTCTCCTATCAATAAGGAGACTGCATTTTCAAGTCTGTTAGAACAAAGAAATTGGTTTCCCTTTTCTGGGAAGCCACTCAGACAGGATTAAGTAGCACAATCCAATGGCTATAACAGAGACAGATGTGTGGATCATAGACAATGGATAAACTGGCTTTGTGCTTGAAGAGACCATGTCTGTCACCAGTGATAGAGAAAACTTGATTGTTCTCAGAGGAAAACTAAAGAAATCTAACTGCCACTTAAATCAAGAAAGCCATAGAACTTTCTAGTATAGAACAATAGTTGTCAAGCATTTTCATTCATGACCTATAAAGCCTCCTTATTTAAAATCCCTCTAACTGCAAACCTTCTACCAAACAGATTGCGTCTTTCAAAAACTGGACATTTTTCCACATTCTTTTAGACCTATATTATTGGGTATATGGTAGGTATCCTGAGATTATTGATTAAATAACTACAATCCCCCAGACTTTTCTATTATTGTTCTTCACTGGAATTTCAACTTAAATTCTTCCTGTTAGTTCAAAGTCAAGAAACTTAATCCAGGTTTTTGGAGCAATAAGTGATCAGAAGCTGAGTTGCTACAGCTAAAAACAATCTTTCCAGAATAATTATACTGACACCTTGTTAGATGAGTTTTTCTGGTGTACTTTGTAATCTGTGTAAGAAGGGAGGCAAGATTAAATACAAAATGCCTTGAATTCAGCTCATAGAGGATGGTAGTGTTTTCTTAGGATAAGCTTCTTGTAAAGTAGCTTCCTTGAACTAAATCAAAACATAAAAGTGTTGAAAAGGACTTGTTCAATTGTATTAAAGGATTTTAACTGTAGAAACTGTGTATGTAATTTACACTAAATGATTTAACAACAAGCCATACCTAACTTCTGTTTCCAAAAAGTAAGTGAACATCTCTGTTGGAAATGCTTCTCTCTTCAATAGTACTTTTATATATATAAAATGGGCTGCTCGTTTGTTAAGATAATTAATTATGAAGGTCAAATAGAAAGTGAGTCATTAGCTCTTTTAGTAGCACACTAAATTAGCAATATTTGAAATGGATTAATGGATATTCTCAGAATCTGATTTAATAGCTGGAATAGTTCATATTGAACAAATACTTATTGAGCACTTATTATATGCAAGCCTCATGCTAAATGTTACTTCATTTACAGTGATAAAGAAAGCAAAGCCTCTGTCCTCAGTAATGCAACTTCTAAGAACTGAGAGAAGGGGTAGATAAGCAACCATAACAAGAACCATAGTATGAAGTTGTATTTGATACACCTAAATAGAGATATAAAAACAGTGCTACTACTGTTGAAATGAAGAAAGAGATGAGTTTAAAGGAGAGCTCAAATTATGAAGTTTCATAGACTAAATGATATTCAAACTCTACCTTGAAAGATAGCACCTAACATATATCAGGGGTTTTATAATTATAAGTGATTAAATTAGTGAGTGACAGAGATTTTGAAAGAAAGATAGAGATGGGAACTTCCTGGCCAAGAGAATGGTATTAGCACAACATCAGAGGCAGAAAATGACAATATGAGATTAGGACAGGAAACAATGGAGATAATACTTATGGTATAGGAAAGGATTACACAAGGGAGTTTCAAAAAAATCATGGAAAATTGATTTGGAAAATGTTTATTTTGGTGTAACATTTTTTGAAGTGTATGCATAGTTTTTTCTCAACATACATTTTCATAAACTTTTTTATGATTCTCATATAGATCTAGAAACATAGATTTGGAGAGAAATATAAATTAGGGATTTTAATAATCACCTGAGAATTTTTACTTAATTTGTAAGGCAATGTTCACAAAAAATAAAAACAGAAGTGCTGAAATATAAAAATATTTCTAAATCTAAATTATTTCCAAACTTGCTCGTGCTTAGGATGGAATAAAAGATGTCTGAGCATCATAAAATTCAAGTGTCATAACTCATTGTTTCTATGAAGCCAATGATTTTCACTGTGTCCCTGAAATGTTGGATCGCTTGTTAAAGCCTGTGTCACAGATCTTCAGTGCAACAGCTAATATTTTACAATTGATCACATCACATAGTCTTGCATATATATTCCAAATATGTGACTTAAAGAAAACAACATTAAGATTTATGCTCTATTTAATGTACTTGGCTAAACTCATGGGATTTCAAAAGAAGATAAAAAGCAAAAGGCAGCATGGGTTAATGCTTAGTTATCTTTTGGTTAACTTATGTAGCTTAGCAATGAAAGAACATGAAAGAGGAGTCTTTGATAAAACTTGATTGCTTTTTAAAATCCATAGGAGGCAGCTGCTTTTTCAAGAGGGGTCATATTAACATTGGAATGCACATCTTTTAAACAAAAGCTCTCACCAAATTTCAATTACAATTGACAGCCAAGAGCGTTGTGTTTTTTTTTTTTTTTTTTTTTTTTTTTTTTTTTTTAAAGCTGTTACCACTCCATGACACCAGTAGCATGAACCTAGAGAAGAAAGATCTTTTTCTTCACTTACGACATAAATGAAATTTCAAGGTCCTCCTGACGTTTCTTTAGGGAACTTCAGTAGCTGGGAATGAGCAGGTGAATGTTTCTGGGGTTTGTGGATGACAAGTGCAACCCTGATAAAACAGAAGCTATGGCTAAAATTTGATGGATGTTGCAGTTCCTTCTGAAGGCAGCTTAAAGCAAATATTAATTATTAATTTTCCACAATTGCCTCAAATGTTTGAATGTATCAGCATGCAGATCAATCTAAAATTTTCCTTTAGTAGTATAATCAGGAAATATTATACTTTCAGCAATTGTAGAGCTCCACAAGACTTTCTGAGAGGCTACCATGAAAGGAAGCAGAATAGGAGGATGAGGTGGCAGAATCTGAGCTGTGAGAGGGTGCAGCAGACGATGAATCAGGAGAAAACCAAGAGGGCTGCCTGAGATGGATGAAGAAGGGCACTGACAAAGCTCGATGCATTCAAAGTGCTAGGACAGGACAAAGGTGACTAATGACATGACTGAGTCATTGACCATCACAGAATGCAGACCCTTATTCACCACACACAGGCTTACATTTACACAAGACCATGAGACCCAGGAGAAATAAAAGAATCAGGTGGCCATGGCTTAATATGAAATTAAATGTGCTAATTACTATTGTGCAGCAATTATCTGACATACCCTGACACATTCCATAATGGTCTAGGTCTGTGTACTTTTTGGTGCTCTTAAAACCGATTCTCTGTGGCCGGTGCTGTGGTGCAGGGAGTTAACGCCCTAGCCTGAAGCACCGGCATCCCATATGGGTGCCGGTTTGAGACCCAGCTGCGGCACTTCCGATTCAGCTCTCGGCTATGGCCTGGGAAAGCAGTAGAAGAAGGCTCAAGTCCTTGGGCTCCTGCACCTGCTTGGTAGACCTGGAAGAAGCTCTTGGCTCCCAGCTTCGGATCGGCACCGCTCTGACTGTTGCTGCCAATCAGGGAGTGAACTCCTCTCTCTCTCTCTGCCTCTCCTCTCTCTGTGTAACTCTGACTTTCAAATAAATAAATGAATAAATCTTTAAAAAAAAAAACCCGATTTCAATCCAGAAGTGTCACCTCAGGTCCAAATTCTTCCCCTGGAGTTCAGGTCTGAATACAAGACCATGATAGAGATACCTGGTGTGGAACAGGCCACCTGTTTCATGAGTCTCTCCCTGTTGCTTCTCAGGGGCCTGCCCTAAGACAGATTCCACCCGTGGAACTCCCAGTTCTGTAGTGCCTTAGAACTGTTTGGTTTATCTGTTAATGGTCGAGAAGAGTCCCTGCATCTCTTAGTAACTTTCTGAAGCACCTCATCTAACCTGGGAATCTTTGTTCCTTCTCTGAGCACTTATCTTCATGGTCTGGACCATTCCAAAGTTCATTAACCTGCATTCTGTCCGGGTGAATGATATACCCCTTGATGAATATAGAAATGAGTAGTTCAGGAACTGGTGACATTATTGTATATAAGTACCAGAGATAAAATGCAATATAGGACATTCCGTGTGGATGGGACTAATCATTCTGAGTATTAATTTCCTAGTCACATAATCAGCACACTGATATTTGTAAAACATGAGTTAACTTTATTTATTTAGAGCTTGAGCCACTCTTTGCTATAGAAAACATGCTCTCGCCACTTCCAAACAGGTTCCTGAAACTCAGAGTGATTTTGGTCATTCTGTCTTTAAAATTCATTCACATTCAGGGTTTGCCATCCCCATACCCTTACTCTTAGGATTAAGACTATGCAGGGCCGGTGCTGTGGTTCACTTGGTTAATCCTCCACCTGCAGCGCCAGCATCCCATATGGGTGCTGGGTTCTAGTCCCAGCTGCTCTTCTTCCAGTCCAGCTCTCTGCTGTGGCCCGGAAAGGCAGTGGAAGATGGCTCAAGTGCTTGGGCACCTGCACCCGTGTGGGAGACCAGGAAGAAGCACCTGGCTTCGGATCGGCACAGCGCCAGCTGTAGCGGCCATTTGGGGGTGAACCAATTGAAGGACCTTTCTCTCTGTCTCTCTCTCTCTCACTGTCTATAACTCTACCTGTCAAATAAAAAAACAAACAAACAAAAAACTATGATCCGTGACTTACATGAACACAAACTATGGAGACTCCTTGATCTCCTCTCCAAATTTGACCTACCAGCTCAGCCCTATGCTGGTCTCCTGCTCCAGTGTTATGCTTAAGTGTGTTCTCTTTCTTGTAAGAAATCATTGACAGATAGCCAAATTCTAAAGCAGTCTTCCCTGGTTTCATTTACTCTCTCTCACCCTCGCTCAGCACTGAGACCCCTCTTGGTGTAATCACATTCCCTCAAACTGCATTGCTCTGTTAGTTACTCTCTGAGCCTTTACTTACCAGCATAGAGAAGAGTGGCTACTCACCCTTTTCACCCCTACATCCTTCTGGGGCCACAGGAGGAATGAGTTTATCAATGGGCACTCACTCTGCCCCAGCATAGTTTACAGGCATCACCACTCCATTGTTCTTACATCACATCCCAATGCGTTTCTGTGCCCTTGAGTTCCAAATAGGAACAGTAAGACCTTTTCTCAATGATTTCTTCAAATAAATCTGGGAGTCCACAAAAGAACAAAAATAAGCTTCCTATTCATTTTTCCTTTTACTCCGTAGCTAGTGAAGTCTTTAGTTGGTGGGGAGTATTTGGGATAGACGGCTGTGGGATAGAAAGGTAATTAGTGCTGTCTGTTTTTTAATGTCTCTTGTTTCATATCTGAATGAAATAAAAAATTTAGCATCTCTATTCTCTTGATTTTCTTTGACAACCTCTAGTGCAGTGTTTGTTCTCCATTTTAAGCCTCTGAGCCAGGAATGCTCCCCTAATAGAGATTAAAATTTTACGTATTTTGGCCAGCGCCGCGGCTCACTAGGCTAATCCTCCACCTAGCGGTGCCGGCACACCGGGTTCTAGTCCCGGTCGGGGCGCCGGATTCTGTCCCGGTTGCCCCTCTTCCAGGCCAGCTCTCTGCTGTGGCCAGGGAGTGCAGTGGAGGATGGCTCAGGTGCTTGGGCCCTGCACCCCATGGGAGACCAGGAGAAGCACCTGGCTCCTGGCTCCTGGCTCCTGCCATCGGATCAGCGCGGTGCGCCGGCTGCAGTGTGCCGGCCGCGGCGGCCATTGGAGGGTGAACCAATGGCAAAGGAAGACCTTTCTCTCTGTCTCTCTCACTGTCCACTCTGCCTGTCAAAAAAAAAAAATTTTTTTACGTATTTTTTTTAAATCTACAGTAATTTTTAAAGCAGTACTTTCCACAAATGCACCATCTCAGGTTAAACTTTAACTCTTTTAGTACTTCACTCATATCTAGTGTTATTATTTATTGTTTACTATGTACAGTTACCACCTTACTTGATTCTAGACTACATGGAGGCAGGAATTGTGTATCATATCTTTTTGAGCTCCAGCACTGGCCAGTCCCTACACATCCCCTGTGTATAGAGCAGAATAGTGAGAAGCTCCCTCCTTGTGCTGCTGTGGTTGTCTGTTCTGACATGCTGTTGACAGGTGAAGACCTTTAAACTTTAAGGTTCTCAATATACTAACATGCTTCAAACACTTCTACTGGTCACTCAGGGCCCTCCAAACTTAATTAAATTTAGTTCTTTCAGATGGGGAATGCTCACAAACCTATTAATTCTGTTAAGAATATTCATCCTTATAATGAGAAGTCAATCATTTTGAGAATTTTTAAAAAGTACAAAAAGTTCTGTGTACATATTTGAACAATTCCATTTGTGTGTGAGAGAGTGTGTTTATGTGACCAACTATCACTACACTTGGTAGCGTAGTTGTTTTCTATATAATTTTATGTCACAAAAGTCCTTAAGTAGGAGCACTACTCTTTTTATTATTTACGTAACTGTGGATGGGAGAAAAGGAATGGAACTTTTCAGAGAGGGGAGAATGATAAAATTATAAACTTCTGTTAAACAACACTTTTAATTGGAAAAAATAAGGTGGATGCTAAATGGAAAAGATGAATATAAAAAGAAAACATACAAGATAATTTCATTTATGTCAAGTTCTAGAATATAAAAGCTGACAGTAATAAAAGTAAAATCAGAGGTTTCCTAGGCTGGTAGAAGGAGACTGATGGCAAAAGAGCTGAGGAAACTTTCTGGAATTCTGGAAATATTCCAGATCTTGACTGGAATAAAGGTCACACAGAGGTATGCATTTGTCAGAACCCATCACCTTGCACACCTAAAACATATGCATTTTATTACATATAAATTATATCACAAAATTTTGTAATAAAATACAAATTTTAACCAACAAAAAAGCAAATTTTGTATGACTATGCCTTGGTATATGAAGGTTACAATTAGAATGTCTTATTTACGGTTTTCCACTATTTTGTGTATTTGTTGCTACAAAGCCATTACCATGGGTTCAATGCCTTAAGCAATGCACACTTCTTATTTCACAACTTCTCTGATTCAGAAGCCTGGGAATGGCTTAGCTGCTTTTTCTGCCCAAGATCTCCTGAGGTGTTCTGCCCACCATCTCCGATGGAGGATATTGCTGAGCTGTGTTCTCATTTGAGGGTTTGACTGGAGAAATTCATCCAGGTTGTGAGCAAAATTCATTCTGATATGTGCAAATGACTGGATGTCCCATGCCCTGACTGGCTATCTGCCTGAGATTGCCCACAGGTCATAGCAGAAATAGCGATCATTTTTTCCTGGCAAGGGATCATTTTTTCTGGCCACTTGGATATGTATAACATCATTCATGGGCCATACAAAATTATACAGTTGAAAATTAGCCTGTTTTATACTTATTGAACTTTAATTTTCAACTGTGGTTGCCCTGGCAGGGTCAGAAAAAATGAGTTCAATCATCCATAGGCTAGATGTTCCCCACCCCTGTGATGCTGTTTACATATAGTACCCTGCCATGTAGCCCTGTTAATCATAAACTTAAAGAATAGTTTTTATTTCTTTAATGCTGTCAAGAGACTATCTCTACAATCTACTAAGATAGGGTCTTGTGCAATGCAACCCAGTCAAAGAAAGTAGTAGCCCATCTTCTTGGTCACATTCTGTGTTAGAAGCAGGTCACACGTTCCAGTTCTATTAAGGAGAAGGAGATAATACAGGTCTGTGGCTTGTAGGGGGTCACCTTAAGGTATATCTGCCACAGTGCAATTTTGACAATTTTTAAAATTTGAGAATTTTTTTAAAAATTAAGTATATTGTATCCAGCAAGGCAACTGACAATGTCTGCAAAAGAAAAACCAGTACATTATATAGAAACGAATATATACTATGAATTCAACTGGTTTACTGTGCTTCAAAATGATGAATGTCTTCTCATATTTAATTGATCTAATTCCTTCTGCAGAACGACAATATTTTTACTGCCAACTTTCAATTAAATTGTTTCTTTCGGCCTCCTTGACCTCTGGGTGTTCAGGTCAGAGGAGTCATATGGAAGCCCTCCTCTGAATAATGATGTCTATCTACAAAATTCAGCACAAGTCCTTTGCTCCATAACAGTAAATACAGGCGAACTACTCTAGACTTTTTAATATACTGACCCAGCCAGAATTACTAGCTCAAAAATATGAAGTTTGTCACCCTGATCTTGGATCATTTCCCTACAGAGAGGAAAATAAGCTTTAGGACAATTGTGTTTCATAGCATCAAGCACTTCACTGGATTCAAACAGAGCTCAATAAATCCTGTTGGCATAGCTTGAAGAGAAGCTGAGATTGAAACACCATGTTGGTGGTGTTACTTAAATTGTGACATTCAAGGAATTTATGATCAAAGAGGTAAATGAAGAGTTAAATTAAAATGCCCATCATGACCCATTCAATGAGAAAGATATTGGAATACATTTTTCTTTTGTGAATACTTCCTATGTAATTAAATAACCTGCCTTAGAAATTAGTCATAGTGTCTGGTTCACACATACTGTTTAACAGAAAGTATAGTATCCTGAATATTCACTCTTAGGTTGGCTATCAGTAAAACACTTCTCAGTTATATCTCTTCTTATCCAGTTAATCCATACAGTTAATTATAAATGTAGCCTATCTTGTTCTGAATTTTATGCTTTTCTTACAGTTTCATATATAAAGCAAATTAATATTATAACCTTTATTTCTATTTTTTGTCATAAAGGTTCTCATCCTTGACAACTTCATTATAACACAAATTCATGTAGATATTTAAGAGTTTACTCCTTCCTAAAAGGCAACAAAAAGTTTTCCATGAAAACCTGGTTCAAAGACTTCAGTGAAGTAGTCCTTATATTTTAAAATTATTCTGCTCTGCTGGCGCCACGGCTCACTAGGCTAATCCTCTGCCTTGCGATGCTGGCACACCGGGTTCTAGTCCTGGTCCGGGCACCGGATTCTGTCCCAGTTGCCCCTCTTCCAGGCCAGCTCTCTGCTGTGGCCAGGGAGTGCAGTGGAGGATGGCCCAAGTACTTGGGCCCTGCACCCCATGGGAGACCAGGAGAAGTACCTGGCTCCTGCCATCGGATCAGCGTAGTGCGCCGGCCGCAGCACGCCGGCTGCGGCGGCCATTGGAGGGTGAACCAACAGCAAAGGAAGACTTTCTCTCTGTCTCTCTCACTGTCCACTCTGCCTGTCAAAAAAAAAAAAAAAATTATTCTACTGGTCCATGAAAATTAAAAGCACCAAGTTCAGTGTCATGGCTATAAAAACCTAATCTGAGCATTCTGGAAAGTTATGCAGCTGAGAGCATCTCTGACACTTTCTTCTGTTTTCTTTTGGGTTAACATTTTTACAACACTATTGATTTGCTGTTGATGATAATAACAGATAACATTTATTGGCTACTACAACTTGCCAAACACTTAAACAAGTACTTAACATGCGTTATCTTACTGGGCTTCACAATCCCTTACAATGATTCCCATTTTAAAAATAAGAGAACTGACTATTGGAAGTTAATATTGGGGCCAGCGCTGTGGCATAGCAGGTAAAGCCATTGCCTGCAGTGCTAGCATCGAATATGGGCACCGGTTCAAGTCCTGGCTGCTCCACTTCCAATCCAGCTCTCTGCTATGGTCTGGGAAAGCAGTAGAAGATGCCCAAGTCCTTGGGATTCTGCACCTATAGGGGAAGCTCCTGGCTTCTGTTTCAGATCAGCTCAGATCAGCACAGCTCCGGCTGTTTCAGCCATCTGAGAAGTGGACCAGTGGATGGAAGTCCTCTCTCTCTCTCTCTCTCTCTCTCTCTCTCTGCCTCTACCTCTCTGTAACTCTCCTTTTCAAAGAAATAAATAAATAAATATTTTTTTAAAAAAGAAGATGTTAATATCATGCCCAGAAGTCATAGAGGAGGCAGAATCAGAACAATTCTTGCTATCACACAAGTAAATGCTATTAACCTCTACATCCTGGGTATCCCCGTATTTCTTTATGGTATAATTTTATCAATCAATGATACATCATTCAGAGAAAAGTCTATAGATAGCCAGTATGTGCATGTTAAAAATTTTATAGCATTCTATGTATAGTAACTATAATATTTTCCATAAATTTCATAGTACTATTTCAAATATAGTATCATATTTGACAATTTACAAAATTAAAGTAATTTTAGGTTTACAAATATCCATGTAAGATATGACCCTATTCTCACAGCTTAGCAGAATGTGAATATTTCCCATTTATATGATGCTTTTGTTAAAGGTATTAATATATATTATAGTCATTTTGTAGAGGTCTCCCTGGAAACCTGAGTGACAAGAGATACTTGCATGTTACTAATAAAGAAAATACATGCAAGAAGAGACATGCTTTGCAATATAAACTATTGAATTAATTTTGACTATTTCTGTATTAGCAACATTGTCAGTTTCTTCTTGAGGTTGTACTCCTCTTAAATGCATTGTGAAGCAGGGGAGCAGGATGATGTAGCAGGCTTATCTTGGTTTGTTAGGGCTGCTGTAACAAAATACAACATACTGGGTGACTCAAGGAACAGAATTTATTTTCTCAAAGCTCTGGAGGCTAGAAGTTCACGATCAAGGTGTTAGATTTGGTTTCTTCTGAAATCTGATCCCTTTACTCTCTGTCCTCACATGATCATCTTTCTGACTGTATGCCTGTGTCCTAAACTCCACTTCTGATAAGGACATCAGTCTTTGGATTATGGCCCAATCATATGCTCTCTTTTCTCCTTAATTGTCTCTCAAATGACTTCTGCTCTAATATGGCCTCATTATGAGGTAATAAGGTTAGGAATTTAACATATAAATTGGCAGAGAGAGATAAAACTCAACCCATAACAGAGGTATGTCCTCATGACTACTCAGCGAGTGTCACACCATTGTGTGGTTGCCTACTAATTCAACCTATTTCTTGGTGTGATTTCCTAAACACAGCTGTCAGGAAGTTATTACAGAAAATAAAAATGTGAAAATGCTCACAGAGAAAGAATAATTCCTACCTCTCAAAAGAAAATAAGCAAAAACATGGTTAGCAATGCACAAAATGCAAATTTTTTTTCTCCTAAATTTCCACTATGCACTCTAAAATCCATCTCACACTATATAGTAAATAATTTGACAAGTTGTACAAGATCAGTTTTGATCAATGAATCGTATTTTCCATTATAAAATCAGAAATCTATCATGGAAACCAGGGACTCCACTAACATTATCTTCTGAAAGGTTCCTAGGATGAGTCATCATATTATCTGTTGTTTTGGGATCAGTTCCAGCAAACAATCTTTCAAATAAGCAAGTGCTAAGTAGCTGTGACCCATGTGGTTCCTGCACTACATAGGGGTTACACAATTATTTATTTTTACAATTAACACTTAGTAGAGTGTCCCTTCCTGAAATTCATGCTTAGGGCTCATGGGCCTAATTACCTGCTCATTCATCTTTGCTTCTCCCTTTTACTAGAGTTTAGCAAAAAACTCATAGTAGCTATTTAAGTTTAAAGTTGGGGTTTTGATAATATTGGATAGTGATGAAGAAAAGGGTAAGGCAAATATTTCTAAATTTCATTAAGTAAAGGTTCAGGTTAATAATTTCAAAAAATCATGCACCATATTGAAGAATTTATGGAAGTTAGTTTCATTTGTCCACAGTAACACAAGATTATACAATACATTTCCAAGGGTTTAAAGATCTCTAAAACAAAGGGGTCTTGTTGATCTCATATTGAAAATATCTTCCCCTGGGGAAAAAAAAAAAAAAAAAACAGATTGTGTGTTGGAGACACCAGTCTCATCTCAGGGAAATAGAGAGTTAAAATTCAATTTTCAATTAGACAAATCCTCCCCAATAATGACCCAACCAATGGCAAAGAGAATTGATCTCAAAGCACACAACCCATTTGACTTAGTCTCCACTATTACATAAGATGGCTGGCTTTTTTTTTTTAGATGGCTGGCTTTTAATAGGATGTGACAAAGAATACAAAAGATTTTAAAATAAACTCCTATATGACAAAGCAATCATCTGAATTAGACATTGACATGGCTGAGATGTTACAACCATCCAAAAGTTAATTTAAAATGCCTATAAGTGCTCACTTCAGCAGCACATATACTAAAATGCCTATGATTAATTTGCTAAAGAAACTAATGGAAAGGGTGAACAACATGCAAGATCAGATGGGTAATTTCAGCAGATCAATAGAAAGTATAAGACTCAACTTGGGCAGGCGCCGCAGCTCAATAGGCTAATCCTCCACCTAGCGGCACTGGCACACCGGGTTCTAGTCCCGGCTGGGGCGCCGGATTCTTTCCCGGTTGCCCCTCTTCCAGGCCAGCTCTCTGCTGTGGCCTAGGAAGGCAATGGAGGATGGCCCAAGTGCTTGGGCTCTGCACCCCATGGGAGACCAGGAGAAGAAGCACCTGGCTCCTGCCTTCGGATCAGCGTGGTGCGCCGGCAACAACGCACCAGCCGTGGTGGCCATTGGAGGGTGAATCCACGGCAAAAGGAAGACCTTTCTCTCTGTCTCTCTCTCTCTCACTATCCACTCTGCCTGAAAAAAAAAAAAGACTCAACTTGAATTTCTAGGAATATCTGATACAGTAACAAAGTTAAAGAATGCCTTCATTAAACTGATAGACTCCACACAGCATGTAAAGAAGAAAAAAGTTTAATCACATCTATAGAAATCAATAAAACTGAGACAAAAAGAAAAAGCCAGGAGAAAAAGAAGTAATAACCAGGACTGAGAATCCAAGAGCTGCTTTCTATTTCTTCGTGTCTTCTTTTTTTAAGTTAAAAAATATGTTTTAATTTACTACTTAATTTTTATTATATATATATATTTAAGGTATGTAACATGAGGTTAGAGAATATATTTAGATTAAGTAGTTACTATATACTACATATATAGTTACTATAATGAAGTATACTATTACCTCACACAGTTACTCATATTTGTGTGACAAGAGTAGCTAAAATCTACTCATTTAACAGAATATATATTACCAGTAAAAGGCACTTGAGGTATGCTCCTCATGTTGTATGTTGAATCTAAAGACTTGTTCATTCTACATTTATGCCACTTTGTAGCTTTATTTTTAACTCATGCATTATTTAGCAATGTGTGTTTTCATTTCCAAATATAAAATATTTTCAAATAGCATTCTATTTTGATTTTCAGTGTAATTCTGTCTCTCTCTATCATTGTCCACTCTGCCTGTCAAAAAAAAACCAAAAACTAGTAAATAGAACTTTATCACATTTTAAAGCTGGTGCCCTTTGAAAGAAACTCTGAAGAATTTTTAAAGCCACTTAGTGGGATAACACATTTACAAAAAATACACGATAAAGGAATATATCTAGAGTATACAAACAAACCTCAAAATATAACCATAAGAAAATAAACAAATCAATTTTTAAAAATAGGCAAAATATATGAACATACAATTCACCACAGAGACACAGTGGGCAAATAGCATAAGAAAAGATACTCAATGTTATTTTTCATTAGAATACTGTAAAATTGGGGCCAGTACTGTGGCATATCTGGTAAAGCTGCTGCCTGCAGTGTCAGCATTGCATCCATGTGGGCACCAGCTCAAGTACTGGCTGTTCCACTTCTGATCCAGCTCCCTGCTAATGAGCCTGGGAAAGGAGCAATAGATGACCCAAATGTTTGGGCCTTTACACCTGGATTATTATTTTTTTATTTGAAAGAATTACAGAGACTGAAAGACAGAGGCTGGGCCAGGTCAAAGCAAGGAGCCAGGAGCTTCTCACAGATCTTCCACATGGGTAGCAGGGCTCAAGCACTTGGGCTATTTTCTGCCTCTTTTCTCAGGTCATTAGCAGGGAGCTACATTGGAAATGGAGCAGCTGGGAAAGGAACCATTTCCTATACAGAATGCCAACATTACAGGAGTCTTTACTCCTTACACCACAATGCCAGTTCCTTGACATTTTTTTGCTTTTGTTTCTTCATTTTTGTTTCTGTTTTTACTTAGAAACCTTTTATTTCAGTTATACAAAATTCATGAATTTCATATGTACAAATTTAGGAACATAGTGATTCTTTTCACTCCGCCTGCCCACACTCCCACCCTTCTTCCTCATCCCTCTCTTATTCCCATTCTTATTTTGCACAAAGTTCTATTTTCAGTTAACTTTATACACATAAGATTAACCCTACTAAGTAAAGAATTCAACAAATAACATTAAAAAAAACTGCTGAAGACTCATAGAATGGCAGATGTCCTAAATAGCACTCTGGCCTCAGAATCAGCCCTAAAGGCATTTGGATCTGGCTGAAAAGCTCATGAGAGTATTTCAGGCATGGAAAGCCAAGACACTCTGGCAAAAGATCTCTGCGAGTGAGATCCCAGTGGAAAGAACAGGTCATCAAAGAAGGAGGTACCTTTCTCTGAAGGGAGGAGAGAACCTCCACTTTGACTATGACCTTGTCTAAACAAGATAAGAATCGGAGAACTCAGAGGGCTTCCATAGCCTTGGAAACTCATGACTGGAGCATAGGGAGATTACTGATGCCATAGACAGGAGTGTCAATTGGTAAAGTCAACAATAGGAGTCACTGTGCACTTACTCCTCATGTAGGATCTCTGTCCTTAATGTGCTGTGCATTGAGATTTAATGCTATAATGAGTACTCAAACAATATATTTCACTTTGTGTTTCTATGGGGGTGCAAACTGTTGAAATCTTTACTTAATGCATACTAAACTGATCCTCTGTAAAAAAAAAAAAAAGAAAAGAAAAGAAAAGAAACTATCAACTCCCAACTTGACTCTCACTGGGATTAAACATGACAATAGGTCTGATCTGATTTCATCATCATTAAAAAAAATCATCTATTATTTTTCACTTTATGTTTCTGTGTGGGAGCAAACTGTTGAAATCCTTACTTAATGTATACTAAGCTGATCTTCTGTATATTAAGATAATCGAAAATGAATCTTGATGTGAATGGAAGGGGAGAGGGAGTGGGAAAGGGGAGGGTTGTGGGTGGGAGGGACGGTATGGGGGGGAAGCCATAGTAATCCATTATTCGTACTTTGGAAACGTATATTCATTAAATAAAAGTTAAAAAAAAAACTGCTGAGACAATAGCTGTTCATAGTCATTGCATCTCAAAGAGTTAATTTCACTTCTATGGATTACATTTTAGGTACTCTATTAGTGATCACAGATCAGGGAGAACAGATGGTATTTGTCTTTTTGGCTCTGGCTTATTTCACTAAGGATAACATTTCCATTGGCATCCATTTTGTTGCAAATGACAGGATTTCAATTTTATTATAGCTGTGTAGTATTCTATAGTATGCATATAACATAATTTCTTTATCCAGTATAGTTTCTTTTCCTGTTGTATCTTTTTCTGGTTTACTGCTGTGTGTTCTATAGTGTATATATACCATAGTTTTTTTTTTTTTCCAGTATTCAGTTGATGAGTGTCTGGGTACAGTCAATATCTTAGCTACTGTGAATTTAGCTTCAATAAACATGGGGGTATGGGTAACTCCTTCACATGCTGATTTCTTTTCATTTAAGTAAATTCCCAGGAGTGGGATGGCTGGGTCATATGGTAGGTCTATATTCAGATTTTTGAGGTATCTCCACACTATCTTCCACAGAGCAGTTTATATTCCCACCAACAGTGGATTAAGGTACTTTTTTCCTCACAATGCCAACATTTGTTGGTTGTTGATTTCTGTATGAAATCATTCTAACTGGTGTGAAGTGAAACTTCATTGTGATTTTGATTTGCATTTCCCAATAGCTAGTGAGACTGAGCATTTTTTAAAGCTTCTGTTGCCATTTGAATTTCATCTTTTGAAAAATGTTTGCTCAAGTCCTTTGCCCATTTGTTAACTGGATTGTCTATTTTTGTTGTTGAATTTCTTGAGTTCTTTATAGATTCTAGATATTATTCCTTTATCAGTTGCATAGTTTGCAAATATTATCTCCCATTCTGTTGGTTACCTCTTCACTTTGATGAGTGTTACTTTCACCGTGCAGAAGCTTCTCAGCTTGATATAATCTCATCTGTCAATTTTGTATTTGATTGCCTGTGCTTTTGGGATCTTTTTCAAGAAGTCTTTGCTTATGCCCATGTCTTGCAAAGTTTCCCCAATGTTCTCTCATAATTTAATGCTATTGTGTCAAAGATTTAAATCTTTGATCCATTTTGAGTTGATTTTTGTTTAAGGTGTAAGTCAAGGGTCTTGTTTCATACTTCTGCATGTGGAGATTCAGTTTCCCAAGAACCATTTGTTAAAGAGACTGTCCTTGCTTCAGGAATTGATTTTAGCTACTTTGTTAAATATAAGTTGGTTGTAGATATGTGGATTGAATTCTGGCATTTCTATTCTGTTCCATTGATCTAAACATCTGTTTTTGTTTCAGTACCAGGCTGTTTTGATGATAACTGCCCTGTGGTATGTCTTGAAATGTTGTATTATGATGCCTCCAGCTTTGTTTTTGTTGCATAATATTGTTTTAGCTATTCAGGATCTCTTGTACTTCCATATAAATTTTAGCATCATTTCTTTGTATATCTGAGAAGAATGTCATTGATATTTTGATTGGAATCACATTGAATCTGTAATTTTTGATAGTACAGACATTTTGATGATATTGATTCTTCCAAACCATGAACATAGAATATTTTCCCATTTTCATGCCTTATTTCTTTAATATTTTGTAACTTTCATTGTAGAGATCTTTCACATTCTTGGTCAAATTTATTACAAGTTATTTAACTTTTTTGTAGCTATTGTGAATGGGATTGATCTTAGAAGTTCTTTCTCGGCCATGGTATTGTTTGTGTATACAAAGGCTACTGGGGGCTGGCACTATGGTATAGCGAGTAAAACCTCTGCCTACAGTGTCAGCATCCTTTACGGGCACCGGTTCAAATCCTGGCTGCTCCACTTTCAATCCAGCTCTCTGCTATGGCCTGGAAAAGGAATGAAAGATGGCCCAAGTTCTTGGGCCCCTGCACCTACATAAGAGGTCTGGAGGAAGCTCCTGGCTTCAGATTGGAACAGCTCTGGCTATTGTGGCCATCTGGGGAGTGAGCCAGTGGATGGAAAACCTCTCTCTCTCTCTCTCTCTCTCTCACTGCCTTTGTCTTTATGTGACTCTCCCTTCAAGTAAATAAATAAATCTTTTTTTAAAAATATAAGCAAAGGCTATTGATTTTTGTGTGTTAATTTTATATCCTGCCACTTTACCAAACTCTTTTGTGAGTTCTGATAGTCTCTGAGTGGAGTCTTTTGGATCCCCTATATAGAGTCATGTCACTTATGAATAGGGATAGTTTGATTTTCTCCTTCCCAATTCGTGTCCCTTTGCTTTATTTTTCTTGCCTAATGGCTCTGGCTAAAACTATCAGGAATATATTGAATAGTGATGGAACATCTGGCAATGCTCAGATGGAATGCTGACATTGCAGGTGGCTTTACCTTCCACACCACAATGCCAGCCCCTAGACTCATAGTTTTTATTTGTTTCGTTTGGAGAATAGGCATCCTTATCTGGTTCTAGATCTTAGTGGGAAAGCTTCCAAATTTCCCTAATTCAATAAGATGCTATCTGTTGTTTTGCATAGATTGACTTGATTATGGTGAAGAAAGTTCCTTCTCTACCCAATTTGCTTAAGGTTTTCATCATGAAGGATGTTTTATTTTATCAAATGCTTTCTCTGTATCTGTTGAGATAACCATATGGGTTTTGTTTTTCATTTTTTTAATGTGATGTATAACATTTATTGATTTGTAAATGTTGAACCATCCGTGCATACCAGGGATAAATTCCACTTATTCTGGGTGAATGATCTTTCTGATGTGTTGCTGTTATATTCAATTGGCTAATTTTTTTTAGGATTTTTCATCTATGTTCATCAAGGAAGTTGGTCTATAGTTCTCTTTCTCTGTTGTATCTTTTTCTGCTTTAGGAATTAAGGGGATGCAGGCTTCATAGATGGCTTTGGGAGGATTACCTTCCTTTCAATGGTTTGAATAGCTTGAGAAAAATTGTAATGAGTTCTTCTTTAAATGCCTGGTAGAATAATGCAGCAGTGAAGCCATCCAGTACCAGGCTTTTCTTTGTTGGAGGGTCGTTATTACTGATTCAATCTCTATCTTGGTTATTGGTCTATTTAGGTTTTCTATGTATTCATGGTTCAATGTTGGTAGATTGTATGTGTCCAAGAATCTATTCATTTCTTCTAGGTTTCCCAATTTGTTGGCATACAGCTCTTTATAGTAATTCCTTATGATCCTTTTTATTTCTTAGTACCTGTTGTTAGATTTACTTCTTCATCTCTGATTTTATTGATTTGAGTCTTCTCCTTTTTTAAATTTTTTTATATTTTTTGGTTAGTTTGTATTATATTTGTTTATTTTTTCAAAAAACCAGCTCTTCATTTCACTGATCTTTTTTGGTTTCAATTTTGTTTATTTCTTCTCTATTTTTTGAATTTTTTTATTTCATTTGACAGAGTTAGACAGTGAGAGAGAGAGAGACAGAAAGGAAGGTCTTCCTTCTATTGATTCACCCCCTCAAATGGCCACTACAGCCAGCGTTGCACCAATCCAAATCCAGAAGCAAGGTGCTTCTTCCTGGTCTCCCATGCAGGTGCAGGGGCCCAGGGACCCAGGCCATCCTCCACTGCCTTCCTAGGCCACAGCAGAGAGCTGGATTGGAAGAGGAGCAACTGGGACTAGAACCTGGCGCCCATATGGGATGCCGGTGCTGCAGGCCGGCATCCAAGTGAGCCATGGTGCCGGCCCCTCTTCTATAATTTTAATTATTTCTTTTCTCCTAATAGTTTTGAGTTTGTTTTGTTGTTGTTTTTTTTTTAGGTCCTTGAGATGCATCGATAGCTCAATTATTTGGTATCTTTCCAATTTGTTGATGTATGTACCAATTGATAATAACTTCCCTCTTAACACTGCTTTTGCTATATCCCATAAGTTTTGATATGTTGTATCATTGTCTTCATTTATTTCCAGAAATTTTTGATTTCTCTTGATTTCTTCTATGATCCACTGTTTGTTCAGGAGCATGTTGTTCATTTTCCATGCGCTTGTATATGTTCTAGAGAGTGTAGAGTTGTTGGTTCCCAGTTTCATTTCATCGTTGTCAGAGAAGATGCATGGCATGGCTTTGATTTTTTTAATTTGTTGAGACTTGCTTTATGGCCTATAATATGGTCTATCCTAGAGAAAATTCTATGCAAGAATGTGTATTCTACAACAATGGAATGAAAAGTTCTGTAGGTATCAGGTCCATTTGTTTCATAGTGTCCGTTAACTCTGTTGTTTCTTTGCTGATTTTCTGTCTGATTTATCTGGCCATTGCTAAAAGTATGGTGATGAAGTCCCCTATTGCTATTGTATTGGAGTCTATGTCTGCCGTTAGATCCATTAGCATTTCTTTTAAATACCCAGGCACCCTGTAATTGGGTGCATGCACATTTACTATAGTTGCATCTTCCTGTTGAATTGATCCCTTAATAATACATAGTGCCCTTCTTTGTCTTTCTTAACAGTTTTTTTGGTGTTAAAGTCTATTTTATCTGATATTAGGATGGCTACAGCTGCCCCTTTTCTATCCTTTAACTTTCAGTCTGTGTATCTTTGTTGGTGAGGTGTATTTCTTGAAAGCAGATTATAGATGGATCTTTTTATTTTTATTTTAAAGATTTATTTTATTTACTTGAAAGACAGAGCTACAGAGAGAAGTAGATACTGACAAGGAAAGAGAGGTCCTGCATCTTCTGGTTCGCTCTCTAAATGGCTGCAAGAATCAGAGCTGAGCCAGTCCAAAGCCAGGAGCCAGGAGCCTCCATTCCAGTTTTTCACATTGGTCCAAGGGCCCAAGGACTTGGGCTATCCTCTGCTGCTTTCATAGATGCACTAGCAGGGAGCTGGATTGGAAGTGGAGCAATGGGACTTTAACTGGCACATACTTGGGATGCCAGAAACACAGGCTGGGACTTTAACCTACTGTGCCACAGCACTGGCCCTACTTTTTCTTTTCTGACAATCAATTAAATGGTACTTGCCTAGGTGGTGCTTTGGAAAAAGTATATGAATGAATAATTGAATTAACAAATTCTCAAATTCAGCTCATGGTTTTCCTTTTTGCTCTAGCTCCTACTTTTAATCTCACAATTTTTGTTAATGATAATTTTATAATCTCTTTGATCAAGGTTCAATTTTAAGTCTAGAGTTTCTTTTTTGATACTCTTTTAAAAAGATTTATTTATTTATTTGACAAATAGAGTGACACAGAGAGGGAAAGTATCTTCTATCTGCTGGTCTGTTGGGTTACTCCCCAAATGACCACAAGAACTGGGGCTTGTCCAGTTAGAAGTCTCCTTAGCCTCCACAGCACTGGTCCCTAAAGTGTAGGTTTTCATCTCATCACTTCTCCCCACACTACATACAAGAAGAAAGTCAAGATCCGCGTCTTTTCTGTCTTCCTTTTCCATTTGCTAGTTTCTATCATCACAGTTAAGCCTTTTATGGATTTTTGTATATGTGATTACAGGATGATTTTCAAATGTTCCCCTTTTATAAAAATAGCTGCTACATAGATCTTCTTTATGTATTATTCTGATCAGGCACAATCATGTTCCAAAATGCCTCTTTAGGGCATTTTATGGCTCCTCACATTTGTCAACATAAGCAAGCTGAACTCTCATTATTTTCCAACATAGTGTCAGTGTTTACAACTTTCATGTTATTGCTATTGCTATGTGTTTCTGCTGAAATGTACTTTTCTGGTCTGTTCATAGACATCTAACCACCTTAATTCACATTCCATAATGTTCATAAAGATTTATTTCGTTTCCTGAAACTAGATACAAACTTCCATTCCCTCCAAAACACTATCACTTTTCATTAATCTCTCTTATAGATTTCATCAAATTTTTACCACCTATTATGTTTATTTAACCAACTGATGTATTATCTATTATAATTGTTATTCTTATATTATAAGAAAAATGAGCACAGGGATTGTGATTCATCTTTAATCTGTATTCCTTGCTGAAACAAGAAGCTGACACATGGCCATAAAACAATAAGTATTTCCTGAATAAATAAATGAATTATTAATGGATGAATAAATGAATCAGTTGACTAATTTGTGATTAAAGAAGAGCTAAAGCTCAGACTGAAGTTTTATTTTTTAAAAAATAAGTTATTCCCTGTATCCTACAAAGAGGAAAAGAAAATTGGGGAAGAAAATCAGCTTAATGGAAAACAAAATCAGTTTTTACTCATAAAGTCTACTGGCTACTGAACCTACTATTTTAGGCATAGGCATACTGGTCACAATATGGTTTCCTCAAGAAATTTCCATGACAACAGAAAAGGCAGTCAGTCTCTCTCAGTCTTCAGAACTCATTTTGTGAGTCCAGGCAATAGCTACCTTGTTTCTTAGGAATATCTTTAATCAGCTCCCATGCACTGAAAATAAACCTACTACAGAGTTATCTCTCTTAAATAAAATTGAACTAGACTGGAGAGAAAGAACACTGGAGAATTTAACTATGATAATAGTAGTCTCAGCCAAAAGTTCCTGCTTACCTGTACAAAATTAAGACATCACATGCCTCATACATTAAGGATTAGACATACATACTCCAAATAACACTATTCTTTATTATCATGAGCAAGAGCAATAAACAGTGAGTGATAGGGACTTTTCTAAACTACCATAAGTAAAGGGTATTTCATGACTGGAACAACTGTTAAATATCACACTGAAGGTTCTAAAAAGCATTCTGCATTTTTGTTGTTGTTTCAAAAAAAAAGTTTTTTAAATACTATTTTCCTAGGGGCTGGCACTGTGGCATAGCGAGTAAGGCTGCCACCTGCAGTGTTGGCATCCCATATGGGTGCTGGTTCAAGACCTGGCTGCTCCATTTCTGATCCATCTCTCTGCTATGGCCTGGGAAAGCAGTGGGAGACAGCCCAAGTCCTTGGGTCCCTGT
The DNA here is from genome assembly GCF_964237555.1 of Oryctolagus cuniculus. Lineage (NCBI taxonomy): Eukaryota > Metazoa > Chordata > Mammalia > Lagomorpha > Leporidae > Oryctolagus > Oryctolagus cuniculus. The sequence goes on along the minus strand of NC_091437.1, from coordinate 130,079,046 downwards.
ACCCACATGGGAAGACTCGGAGGAAGCTCCTGGCTCCTGGCTTCAGAATGACGCGGCTCTGGCCATGGTGGTCAATTGGGGAGTGAACCAGCGGATGGAAGACCTCTCTTTCTCTCTCTCTGCCTTTCCTTCTCTCTCTGTGTAACTCTGACTTTCAAATAAATAAATAAATAAATCTTTTTTAAAAAATACTATTTTCCTGCTGTGAACTATTCTACATACTTACACAAAATCATTTGAAAATTTCCACTTGAATGGATAGATCTTGCTTAAAATAATTCATGTATTTTTTTAATTTATTTTTTAAAGATTTTTTTATTTATTTATTTGACAGGTAGAGTTACAGACAGTGAGAGGGAGAGACAGAGAGAAAGGTCTTCCCTCTGTTGGTTCACCCCCCAAATAGCTGCCACGGCCAGCGCACCGTGCCAATCTGAAGCCAGGAGCCAGGTGACCCATCCTGGTCTCCCACGTGGGTGCAGGCACCCAAGCACCTGGGCCATCCTCCACTGCCTTCCCGGGCCACAGCAGAGAGCTGGACTGGAAGAGGAGCAACCAGGACTAGAACCCGGTGCCCATATGGGATGCCAGCGCCGAAGGTGGAGGATTAGCCAAGTGAGCCACGGCGCCGGCCCCAAAATAATTCATGTATACAAGTAACTCTGGCTACCTCTGCTGCTTTATTCATAGGACATGTCAATGGCCAAATTAACCTTATTCGTGAAGTTAGAGATATAAGAACCTGTGTTGAAATATCAGTAACATACCTATATGTTATTATTAGTATTAAATTTAGTAAATGTAGTATTGACATACAGGCTCACCTGTTACTATTTTCATTTTCCCTTGGCTAAAACACAAAAGTATAAATTTTTAACTCTCAACACATATGGTTCTATTTAAATGAGTATCTCATGGTAGCTTTCTCCAAACCCATCTCTACTTTTAAACCAGTGAATTCTACATAAGCCTCTTCAAAGTATTACAATATTTTTTCACCAATAATCTAGAAGACACAAGCTCACACAAATTTTGGGTTATTTAACAGTTAGTGCAAAATCATCTTTAAAGCTCACATTCTAAACACTGCTGAGTCTTCACTTTAAGATAAACTACAATGAAAAAAGGAAGAGAGTTTTTAAAGGAAGTCTCCAGTGACTCCTTCTACAAAGTGAGTAATCACACTCCAACTTATCTGTTTTGTAAGTTGGGAAACAAAATTCTTGTTTCTGTATCTCTGGTAGAGGAGATGAGAATGAGGGCAAAGAGCATCTCTTGGACTGCCCAAGAGGAAAGGGTGAGAAGAGAGGAGAGAGAGCAGCCGGGGTTCTCTCCCTGGAAAGTTAAATGTCAGCAGGGTTAGGCCTTGCCAATATAAATACAATCACAATGATGGTATAAAAAGACATGCATTTTCACCTCTATTGACTTTTCACGTTCATGGGATAATTATTGTAACATTTTCTTAAAGGGCAAAAAGCTTTTGATGATGAATACATCTCATTACATGGAATTTTACGTGTAATCCTTACATGAATCTCATTGTAATTCAATGGATGAATTACGTGTTAATGCTAGCATAACAAGCCTTTAACCTATTTGACTTAATTACAGGCATATCATCAGATTTACTGGGAAAAGGTTTCTTCCCTTGCTCTAAAAGTCTTTTCATTTTTTTAACCCTTTGGTTAAACCTCTGGGAGACAGCATCAGCTCCTCACAATCTCTTACTACCACTTTCTATGGACTTCATCTTTGGTCGACTTGCGAGCCCATCATTTTGCTCAACTTTGTAAAAGTTATCTAGGTGTTGATGGATTCTTTATCACTGGATCCTTATGCACAGAACCATCCTTCAAATCAAAATATATGGTGAAATAAAATGTAAACTTTGGACTAAGCAATGGAAATATAGCTCTAACATCACAAACAGTATAGATTTGGAAACGTCAATTAACTAGCATGAGCTGCAACTTTCATTTTTGTTTAATGGAGATTAATATGTTTACCTAACACTTACATTAATACAGTATAGATGTTTGATAATAAAATATAGATGTGTAGATAATAAAACACAATACAACTAAAGAATTTTGATGATGAAGATGAAAAGAAAGGGAAAGTGAAGGAGGGGGATGAGGGAGGGAGAAAATGAGAAGTAGAGAAAAAAGAGGAGGAAGTGAAGGAGTAGGAGGAAGAAAGACTGATGAAGAGGACCTCATAGCAAAAGAGTGAATATTGCCGTTTCAGATGTGTTTATAGTGTAATTACCTTCAGAAGGATCTCTCTGGGACTACTTTGACCATGCTAGTTATGGTCTGAATTATGTCCTTCCTGAAGTTCATATGCTGGAATCCTAACCCCTAGTATGTCAGAACACGACCTTATTTGAAAATAGGGTCATTGCACATACAATTAGTTAAGATGAGGTCATACAAGTAAATTGGGCCCCCATGTAATATGAATGATGTCTTCAAAAAGTGGGCAACTTCGACAGGGCTGTTCACATCTGGAGAACCTTCTGCTCACATCATATTTGCTTGTACGCATAGGCTGAAGCAAATCACATGATTGAACACAGGAAAAAGGGACAGGGATAGAGAAGTACCTATCATTAGCATGAAGCCATGAATGTATGCTTGTAACAGAATGAGATTGAAAAATTGGGACCAGGCATTTATCTTCCACAACCAGTGAACTCAATTACCTCAACATCATCTTCACAAGAGAAACATAAGGACCAAAGTATGTGTGAGTTCCCACAGGGCCTCACAAAGGAAGAGAGGTTCATGGATGTGGGGTCTGAGGCTTCAGAGAATGTACTGATAATGGTCCTGATACAGAATCTAATGATGTTGTGACCCAGGCTATCTTGGTAGCCCCACAAGACTAAGGTAAACTTAGAACCATTGGTGTAGTCATAGGACCTAGCCATGACTGGACCATATTCTGCAAATACCTTACGGACTCTTGGCACAATAATCACGTTCATGGTCAGTGGCACTGACATGACAGGAGACATGGGCTTGGGACAGATAAGGGTCCTCAAGACCACAACAGATATAGGGGCTATGACTTACCTGATTTTTTTTCATTTCTCCTTCATTTTATAAATATGAGAGATCTCCAAAAACGTCATGGAAGTGTATATAATGAAAAAAAATATGTATGGATTTCAAAAAAATTTTTACAAATATAAACTCATCTATTAATTCCATTTTCCATGAACTTTTTAAAGTCTCCTGGTATTTATTTACATAAACCATGAGAAAACTTCAGGAGTATGATAGTGAAGATATCAACTCAGATCTCATATAGTTTTTTAACTTGTTGGATAAAGTGAGACATAACCAAGAAATTATGATTCAGGGCAGGTTCCTATTTGGAATGGAAGATGTGATCCTAGAACTGAAAGCACAAAGTAGATCGTCTCTACACAGGATCATTTCAGCAAAGTCCCTAAGGAAATGCATTCCAGGGATGATATTTTGACAATTATCTGAATCACTCTTTAAATCATTTGAAGCCATGCCACAGCTTCAGCCATATTGGCTTCAATGTTCTTTGATACAGTTATCAGTCAATGCTCCTGGAATGAACTAATATTTATGATGTGCAGAATGTCAAAGGGGATGTCTTCCCAATGCTGTAAAACTTGCATTTTACTTGCACATATTTTTTCATTCATTGTAAGTCAAGACCATTTCCCAGGCGTGAAACAAATGGTGGAAAGGGAAGGCAGACCAGAACATTCAGGATACAGTGGCAAGTAGCTGCTGACATGGAAGCATATACAACATGGACTTATCAGCCAAGAATCCACAGTGTAGTCTGCCTTTCTGGTTCTTGTAGGTTGAAGGCAAACAGTTGCAATCAGTGCATGGAAATGATTGGTTATCTAAGTCGGTCTGTAAATTAGAAAAAAATTAAAGATTAAAGGTATCAATATTTTAAAGCACATCAGTAAGTATGCAACGAATGTTCTTACAAAAACAAGAAATGAGTAAAATACCCATGGAGCACATAATAGATGTTAGAGAAACTTTCTCAAAGCAAATAACTCATCTGAGACTTGAAGATAAGTAGAAAAAAACTAGAAGGGTTACTGTGTTAGGATAAGATGAGTATGAAGTAAGAAGTTGCAGAGTTTTCATTATAGGGGTTATAATTTGTACCTTACTAGAAAGTCAGCATGTTTTTATAGAGTAAATTAAACAGAACATATTTGATCATAGACTACAAGCTGAGGACGGTGAGGAGAAGAAGATGAGAGGGAAGTAGAGGTGAGACTAGTGAGCCTTTGTTTTAGAATTCTGACTCTGGATATGGTGTAAAGAACATTGTAAAGAGGATTTAGGTAGGAGCCGGCTCTGTGGCATAGTCAGTAAAGCCACTGACTGCAGTGCCTGCATCCATATCGGCACCAGTTTGAATACTGTTCACTCCACTTCTGATCCAGCTCTCTGCTGTGGTCTGGGACAGCAATAGAAGATGGCCCAAGTTTTTGGGCCTCTGTACCTACATGGGAAACCTCGAAGAAACTCCTGATTCCTGGCTTTGGATTGGCCAGCTCTGGCCATTGTGGCCATTTGGGGAGTGGACCAGAGAATGGAAGACCTCATTCTCTCTCTGTCTGCCTCTCTGTAACTTTAACTTTCAAGTTAATAAATCTTATTTTTAAAAAAAGAGGATTTAGGAGGTTGGCATTCTGGTACAGTGGATTAAGCCTCCACCTGCAAGGCTGGTTTGAGTTCCCAGCTGCTTCACTTCTAATACAGCTCCCTGCTAAGGCATCTGGGAAAGCAGCAAAAGATGGCCCAAGTACTTGGGCTCCTACCTCCCACATGGGAGATCTGGGTGGATTTCCAGACTCCTGCCTGTGGTCTGGCCCAGCCTTGGCCATGACAATAATTTGGAGAGTGAACCAGTGGATAGAAGATACCTCTATCATCTACATAACTATCATCTCTCTATCTAATCTATCATTTATCTATCTCTGTGTGTGCTTATACCTCTGCATAAATAAAGGTTTTCAAAACTTATTTTTAAAAAAGATGTGGAAGACAGGCAGTGAGCAGAAAGAAGGCAAATCCATAGCCTTGGAGAGAGAAGGCCTTGAGAGTTGATTGTGATGTGAGCATGGACAGATGAAAGGGTTAAGGAAACACTGGCACCAGTATCCTAGATTTAACAAGATTGGAGGCAAGGAGCCAGAGTTTCTAAACCTCATTACAAGTTCCAAGAGCATATGGCAAGCAAGGCCAAAGTTTAGCATGCCAACAGACTCTTCCTAAAAGAAGTTCTAGTTGAATCCTGAAGGATGAGGGGGATGAACAGATGAACAGTAGGAAATGGTTGTACCCTTAGGTTCCATGCACCGGCAGCTCGGTGGGAGCATCTCTGCTCAGACTATGATAGCTGCAAGCATGTTCCTGAAGGCTTGCCTTTCCTAGGCTCATTCTAAGGCCTGGGTTGAAGATGTGGCCCTCATGTGGCAGAAGCTCTTCTCTTGAGAGTGGTAACAGAAGTGCAAAAGGGCAAACAAAACATATGAGGCCTGGAATCATTTCACTACTGCTTCAATTCATTTGCCTTTGATTGAAACAAATCACATGACCAAGATCAAGAGGCCAAGGGAAGAGGAATAACTCTGCCTTTATTGCAAGATACTACACAAAAATGTTCTATAGCAAAAGGCACACATATAGGACGTGGGGGCCACAAGCAGTGAGGAATGGACATAATAACTCCATCTACCGCAAGGAGCATCCAGGATAATGTGCATGAACCAATAGTATATAAAATGATAAATCAGAATAACTTTGGCTCAGTTTTAGGTACAATAGGGGAAGAAGATAGAAATTGGGATGAGGAAAGGTCATCCTTTGTGCTTTAAGTCATGTAAAAGAAGAAAGTGCTGAATTGCAAACAAGCACAGGGTGCTCGGGGAGCAACTGAGAGGCAGATGGGCTCCTATCCCAGTCATGCGGAATCATCTGGGAGACTCAGAAGGCATAGAGAGCAGCATGGGCCAAGACTGAGAAACTGACATTCTTTACCAAAACTGGAGCTCAAGTGACTGAAGACACATGGGCTTTGTGTCCTTATAATGAATATTTTGGCAGGGTTTATAGTGAACCAAGTAGCCAGGCTGCTTTGTGACCTGATAGATACTGGAAAAGATCCTCTCTCAGTAAAATAAACACTCAACACATCTACAAGCCAACAAAGTCCAGAGTATGTTGCTTTAAAATAGAGGAGAAGAGTCTGGCTTCACTGCTATGCTGAGCACTGCTCACCCCATGGCAGGTGCTCTGGTAGGATTAAACTGTTTGTTCTCCCATCAGCAGGCTAGTTAATCCTTCAAAACCTTCGCCAGGAATATGCACACAGTAAACACTCTGTTCTGTGAGAATGGCCCCAACAAAAGTCAAAAGAGAATGTCCACTTCCTTCTAGATCTGTGCCTCTTAGCCCCCTTTCTTTGCAATTACCAGAGAAGATAATCGATCTCCAAAAGGGATGCCAGATCCCATGGGGCTCCTAACTCCTCCCCTTTTCATCACCCTTGCACAAGTCTGTGCTATGTGTACATAAGATTGAGTGAGGCCAACACACTCTAGAGAGTTGTTTGAGGTCACATTGAGTTAGTAGCTCAATGTGGATTAGAAAAGCCTCGTGCCCTGTCTGGTCCCCAATCCTTTTTGCTGAACCACAGAGCAAGTTGCCATATGAACAAAACATAAAAAGCATTAACCTCTGATAAATTACATTTATTTTCTTGTGCATTGGCATTTATTTTGGTTGTTTCCATTTGTGTGGTTTGGTATATAAAGTTCCGCACATTGTCCTCTGATTCCTGGGTCTTTTATTTCTGTTGGCATTTCCCTTATTCTTTAACTAGAGTTACAATTTTCCATTTTAATAAAAACTGTCTTGAAAATCTATCCTCTCTTTGGTGCCACTGCCGCATGAAATTCAGCAGGAGTTTTCCCAGTGTATACTGAGACAGCAAGTCATTTCAGCATCAGCTATTCTTGATCAACTGAACTGAATGTTTCCTAGGAGAACACAATTATTCTAACAATGAATTCAAAGATTTTCTCTGGTCATTTGTCTCCCTGGTGAAAGTCTGTGGCCTTTAAACATACCCTAACATTTCCCCCATTCACAATGTAGTTGGTGTCTGTTTAAATCCTTGGTGCATTTCATGTCTGTGCATGCCTACAGCTAATTTTCTTTGAAATCAGAGCTGTTGACTTCCATGTGGCAACACCACAGCTGAACACAGTGGCCCCAAGGCCATCAGAGGAGGCCATTTTCTGAACACAACAGAACTGACCCTCAGAAAATAAAGCTTCACTCACTACAATTTAAGCAGCCCTACATGTTTCTGCCTTGCATTACCTGCCAAGCGTATGTGGGGAGATTCACGGAGTACAAATGAGAATAAGGAGGAACTCAATTCTTTTGCCACACCATTGTTTCCAAAAGTCTGAAATTCAGTTGAGAAACACAGTTTCCTATTTCTAAAAATTGCTATTCAAATGATCATCTTGAGCTGAACAAAACAAACAGCATCACAACAAGCTTTAATCATGTGGTTGTCATCAAATAGCCAGCATTCTAAACTGGAAAGAAAATCGCTGCATGTAATTGTGGCAACATGGTCATTAATGAGCTTCAAAAGTGCCCACGTCCTAGGGCTGGAACTGAAATGAGGCGGTCACCCCAGGGTGAAAAATTTATGGAGGCACTAAAAACTCAGTAGACAAGGTAAATATTTTAATGCAGTATTCTTACAATTTTGTCTATTTATTTGAGAGACACACACAGAAAAAGACAGAGAAAGAGATCCTATCTGCTAGTTCATTCCTCAGATCTCCATTACAGCTAAAGCTAAGAATTGAGAATTCAATCCAGGTCTCCTTTGTGGATGGAAGGAAGCAGATTATTTGAGCCATTGTGACTGCCTACCAGCGTCTGAATTAGCAGGAATCTGGGGCCAGGAACCAGAATACATGGGTGTCTTAATAACATCTTAACAAGTAGGCCAGATGCTGTCTCTAATGCAACATTTTTGAAATAAAATACAGTCTTAGATGAACAAAGTTTCAATTCACTTTGGTGAATTGATTATAAAGACACTACTTTTCAGGGACAAACAATAACACAAAAAAGCAGAAAAGAAATAACAATTAATTTAAAATATATGCTTATTGGTGCAGTATTTTGTATGTTCCAAGGGACTGAGGGAGTTATATTTTTATTCAGCATTGTTTTGTCTACTTTAAGCAAAAGTAAGCTGAAAAACTGGGAAAGAAGGTTAAGTATACAGGCAAAGAGAAAAGAACCCTGACAAGCAGCTGCTTGAAGTTGTCTTTAACCTTGATCTGCTCTTCCATCTACTTTGGATCCCCTACTTTGAACAAGAGATGACATTCTCTGCTTCAATCCATGATTTGCCATCGACCTCATACCCTGGTAATGATCATCATGTCCATGCCATAATAGCTCAATGCTCATGATGGCATGGTTTCCAAGCCAAGAATATATGGAAGGAGACAACAATAACTCAGGTAATAAGACAAAAATATGCTGCAAAAATTATCCTGAGAACCATCTTTCAGGCTATATTAACCATTACAGTTGTATTTCAAGACAGTGGAGGAGAGCACTAATTATGAAAAGGTCAAGTGCTCTAGTTTGCACTATGCAGCATTAAATGTGAAGCATTGTCCATCACAATCACTGGAGTGGAGGAAGCACATATATCAAAGAACTGCTGAGGGAGAAGGCATCCCTGAGCAGGGGATGAGCCTGAATCCCATGTAGTGCAAGATGGGGCTCCCACCTGTGTGCTGCTTGATATTTTATTAATTTTCAATGATGAGAACTTCAGATCTTTTCTTTAGTAGTATGTTTCACTGAGTTTGTGCCCTCAGGCATATAAAGTAAAGGACATAATTTTAAAAAATTAAACTTTATACCATTATGCATTAAAAGCTATTCATCACTATGAAGATGTTTGAAACTGGGGTGTTGAAGTTATCACATAAACCTCCCAAACTGAAATTGAGCTAAAGGGAAAATGGCTTTTTAAGCAAAGAAGACTCTGGGCAAACAAGATGGATCCATACTGCATCAATCTGATTTCTTAACTCTTCAGGCAGACCCAATGGGTAGATTCATAATAGACCATTCATTCATTCATTCATTCACTCAACAAATATTAACTGAATGCCTTGGGTGTCAATCACTGAACTAGATCCTGAGCAAAGCAGTTTTGGTCTCTACTCTCATGGATCCTGGGAAGAAGACACCCTTCAAGAGAGACATACCCTAAACAAATGTAGGGCACACAGTTGGGTTTCAAAGAAGAATCCTCTGGAAAAGTGAGATCTACATTCAAGCCTGGATAGGTATGTTATATCTAACTTGGTGCCTTTATGGGAATCAGGGAAGCATTTCAGGAAAGATGCAAGGCAAGAGCCTATGATGACAGAGAATGGCATATTTAAAGTGTTAGTGCATCAGAGAATTGGCAGGAGACAGAGTAGTTTTGAGTTCCATGTAGACACTAGAGCTTACAGGGAAGTCAGACGAGCTGGGCAAGTCTAGAAAAATGTAGCTAGAAGATCTGAGAAACATCACCAATGGCTCCAACCTGGAGCACAGGAATATGACCGGGGAGACATCTGCAGACAAGCCTGAAAAGCCATGTCAACCACAGAGACTGTGAAGCTGCTGAGTGTGTGACTAAGCCAGATGTCTGACCTTATGGCTGTCTGAGAATAACAGCTTCCCCTTCTCTTCTGCCTTTCCAATCTCACGTTAGCTCCTGTGTCAGCAATTTCTAACCCAGGACCACAAAGGGATGGGGAATCTGGAAATCCATGCTCCCAACCTTAGGCAGAGGGGTGGAGGTAGGAAACTTCACAGCAGGATCTGATCTTTTAGAGCATGTTATCCCATTTAGAATGTGAGTTTTAATCCTAAAATCAACAGGAAGTTGGGGAGAGCATAATTAGAAGTCCATTTCCACCATTTTACTCTAGCTGTGTTATGTAGGACAGATTGGAAGGAAGCTAGAGAGAAGCAGAAACTCAGGATAAAAGGCTGTAGTAAAGCAAGAGGTGCTGATAATTTAGACTACGGTAGATTGAGAGAAGGAAAAAAAGACTAAGATGTAAAAAAAGATGTGCTTATGAATGGGATTTAGGTGTTGAAAATAACAGAGAACCCACAGCCACAGCACGTGGGTTGCATTGCTGGGGTGATTCTCCCATGGTCTTCAGATTCAGACACAATCAGGATTGCAAGGAAATTCCAGTGAACTTGTCTAGCTCCCTCAATTCTGACTGGTCATAGTCTATTCAGCACCACATTGGTCAGTGAAGGACAGATGCATGCTTATTTCAAGAATTTTTTTCAGTCCGCATAATTTATATGCATAAAAATGTCACTGTAAAAGCATGAATCTGGGGGAAAAAATAGTACCGACATTTTTGCTTCTCCTGCAGACAGATTGTAGTGAGAGCAGTACTCTAGACAAGAAGTAGGACAAGCCAAGTCCAGTGTTCAGTGAAGACAGGTACCCCCCTTCTGAAGCTGTGTCTGGATCAGCCGTCAAAGATCTAGTTTAGAGATGGGTAAGAGTGGAGCTTAAAGGGGATTTGAAGGTGATGAGAAGAAATTCTATCTCAACGTGAACGTGGATAGAGAAAGAGATACTGCAGGCGGCGAAGCCAGCACGTCTCACCATCTACTTTATCTGTCTTGGAAGCTTTGTAGATTGGCAGGAGCTGCCTCACTCTGAGAGGAGTGCTAAGATAAGTTAATTATGTGTTTGCATTTGATACCATGTGTGAGAAAAATGCCAATTTTTTACTGTTCAGCCATGTAGCTTTTGTAAATGAGAAACTCTGACCACACAAGGATTTCTTGCTGTAAGAAAATTTGGTGGTCGCTTTTAAGTTTATGAAAATTCTCAACAAATTAGTGGGCTAATAGTTGGCCTAATTAGAAGCTAATATCTGCCTGAAAGCTTGAACTTGGGGAATCATGTGTGAGATAGCGAGAACCACTGGCAAGGTACAGTGCTGCAGCCTAGTATACTTCATGGTGAATAATGAGTGCAGTTTAGCCTTAGATAGTAAACCAAGAAAAGACACAACATAGTTTTACTTGGTTTAAGTGTAAAAGTAAAGGAACAACAAGAAAGAACAAAAATTTATAGATCCATCTGGCTCAAGAAGAAAATAAAAGGAAGAGAGAAACACTGAACACTCTGAAGAAAGGACAGCCTCACGTTAAGAAAATCTTAAAAGCAAATGTCTAATGCATTCCTTTCCCCAACCAATATTTTTTTAAAAAAATATTTCTTTATTTTGAAAGTCAGAGCTCCATAGAGAGAAGAAGAGACTGAGAGAAAGAGAGAGAGAGAGAGAGAGAGAGAGAGAGAGAGAGAGTCTTCCATCCACTTGTTCACTCCCAAAATGGCTGCAATGCCCAATGCTGGGCTGAACTGAAGTCAGGAGTCAGGAGCTTCTTCTGGGTGTCACATGTGAATGGCAGGGCTCAGGCACTTGGGCCATCCTCTGCTGCCTTTCCCAGGCCATTAGTCAGGAGCTGGATCAGAAGTAAAGCAGCAAGGACACCAACCAGAGCCCATGTGGGATGTTGGTGGCATCACAGGCAGGTGATTCCTAATCGATAGCTTATGGTGCAGTGATGAAGCCCAGTAGCTCTGGATTTAACAACATTCTAATACTTTTCATACAAAATACTTCAGATCTTTCTGTTGCTCAATTTTCCTCCAGAAGAATATATTTAGAATTGGATAACAAACTCCAATCAGAAATAACATTCACCTTCCAGAAATATGCATTATAAAAATTCCATTATAAGACATGTAAGTGTTTATTAAACATTTGATAAGTGTGTTAGAGAAGATTCATATTAATTCTTATGAGAAAGGCTGAATAATTAACCTTCTCTAGAAGAAGTTCTTCTCAGAAGAACTATAAAGCCATTATTTCAACTTTAGAATGAAAATGTAATGATACGCAGTTACAAAAAAATTGATTCTTCCTCACTGTTATTCACAATTGCAATGTCCTTCTCTTCTTTATAGCTCCTAAATATATGGTTGTCAACCAATGGAGCATGAAACATTCAATCAAATTACTTTCAAGTATAAAATAAGTGTATTTTGAAAAAATTAATTTTATTTCCTTTACTGAAAGGAAATTTTCAAAAATTGTGATGTTATTCAAACTCAGAGGGTCCAATACTGAAGATTTCAGAAGATCAGTCACAGCATCTCAAATACTATTTCCAGTTTATAAAAGACACAAAATCACTTTGGAAGAACCAATGTGCATCCTGAATGAAGCCATGGTGATTTGTATCATATGGAATATAATATATTAATGTCTCAGAGTAGTCTGAAATTATTAACCCCTTAAGCTTCTCAACATTCCCAGGTCTAATGTTATAATGTATAAAAAATAGCATAATAATAATAACATAATTTTTGAAAAGATTAAATGAGATAATGCATATAAAGCACAAACACAATGCCAAAATAAAGCAAATGCTAAATAAATAGCAGTTATTACCATTGTCTAGCCTTCCTGCTAAACAGAAAAATTCCATTTTCTGGCATATGAGCACTACTTTTCTACTGGGTGTTGAGGTGATTTCAATAATTCATACCCTTGTCATCTTCATCTTTTGACAATAGAAGAGTGTCAACTCCAGGTCAGCTAGCTAGTCTTTGTGAGTATATTTCAGGGGCCCAAAAGTCACACATGTCCCAAATCTGGAAGAATTTAGTAGAATGCCTTCAGATTTTGAAACTTCCAGAGTATGTAAAAGACCAAAATATCTGTGCTCTCTGTATGAGTGGGCACCAAATCCAAAAATGGGATTTCCATTCTGATTTTACATGGTGACTCACACGGGACCGTGAGGTTTGCCAGCAGACTTTTGATGTATATGATTTTAACCTGTAAAGTTGGGATATTGATAATATGATCTTATGAAAAACTTCCCCAGAGGGTCACAAGGATAGGAGTCCAGTTCACTGTGTTGCTCTTGCCTTGCTTCTTTTCCTCTTCTTTTCTATAATTTAGCAGGCCGTAAGATCCCCTCATCTGAGTGTCAAAATAAGTAATATTTTGAACTTCCAATAAAAATAACAGCAATAAAAATGGAGTGATTTAAATGCTCAAGGCATTTTGTTGCTTATATGTCACAACAGTACATTTGGCTTCAGCCTCATTTTGTTCAGGGCTCTAGCTCAGTCTCTCCATAAATGCACTGTGTCTTCATGATCAAACTCTGACTCAGGCTGGCTTCCCACATGAGGTAAATGGTCTTACAGAGTCCATAGCTTTCAGCCATGCATGACTTTTTCTAGGAAAGAGAATTTTTCTTTCCTTACCATCAAATGCAAGTCTTGAGATTCACTTTTACTGACTCACTGTATGTGCTGTGCCCATCCTGGAAACCAGTTCTTCCAGTAGGGAAATGGAACAGTGCTGTCTTGCTTGGGTGGTAGAGAAAGAATGACTTATCCACACTAAGGATGCTACACAGTAAGGAAGGGATGGACACTGAGACAGCCAAAACGTGTACTAAGTGATAGTTTCTGCCAAAGAGGCTAGAATATAGCTTCCAGAGAATTAAAGAGATTCTTTGATAACCAGTTCTGTTATAATAATCTCAATGAGATTTGCTCAAGGACCAGCTTGTCACAAAACAACCAAAAGGACTTTCTTTCAATTTGCTACAAATCTCTCCAACAATAGCTCATTGACCTGGGACCAAGCTTGGATACTGCCTCTGTTTCCTCTTCCCTGGGGATTAATTCTTTTTCATAAAACTCCTCAGTTCTTCATACAAACAGACCCTCAATTAATCCCCTATACCCTGCTGGGATAGTTGTTTAAATTGGTGTCCAGTACATTTGCTGTACACTTGCATTGAAAGCTGATAAGAAAATTAATAATTTCATTGGAATTAATTTTAAATTTAAAGTCACCTGAGAGGGCTCGATGTTTAGCCTAACAGTTAAGATGCCCACATTCCACTTCAGAGCACCTGGGTTTGCATCCCAGCTCCAGTTCCTCATTCCAGCTTCCTGCTTCCTGCTAATGCAGACCCTGGGAGACAGTTATGATGACTGAAATAATTGGGCTCCTGCTACCCATGTGAGAGAACTGGACTATGGTCCCAGCTACTAGCTTCAATCCTAGCCCAGCCCTAACCAATATGAATATTTGACAGTGAACCAATAGGTAGAAGCACTCTCTCTCTCTCTCTGCCTCTCAGATAAATAATTTCTTCAAAAAAATCACCAAAGAAAATGAATAAATGAATGAATGATTAGAAACCATGTGGGCTCTTGCCTGGAGGAATGTCAGCACATTAGACCACGTGTGTGCATTTTTTAAGAGTGTGTTATTGGAAATGTGATAAGTGTGTCACATTGCACATTTACCCTCATTTTTTTAAGACTAGAAGAAGGCTGGCGCCATGGCTCAACAGGCTAATCCTCCGCCTAGCGGTGCCGGCACACTGGGTTCTAGTCCCGGTCGGGGCACCAGGATTCTGTCCTGGTTGCTCCTCTTCCAGGCCAGCTCTCTGCTGTGGCCCGGGAGTGCAGTGGAGGATGGCCCAAGTGCTTGGGCCCTGCACCCGCATGGGAGACCAGGAGAAGCACCTGGCTCCTGGCTTCAGATCAGCGTGATGCACTGGCCACAGCACCCAGCTGCGGCGGCCATTGGAGGGTGAACCAACGGCAAAGGAAGACCTTTCTCTCTGTCTCTCTCTCTCTCACTGTCCACTCTGTCAAAAAAGGAAAAAAAAAAAAAAAGACTGGAAGAAACAACCTGAAGACATTCAGGTCCTAAAATTTTTGAATGAAATATTTTAACATGTTTAAATCAATTTCAAAAGAATTGCTTCCTTTGTGGAATTTAACTGAAAATGTAAAGAACATAGTTCTTATCAATATATTTAATGCATGAAAAAGTACCATCTTGCTGTTCATATTCAAATAACTGCAGATCAACTATGGAAATGAAAGACAAGCATAAAGATTACAGAATACAGGAACGTGAGAACAAAAACAAATATATGGATTTTATTTTATTTTATTAAACTTTTATTTAGTAAATACAAATTTCCAAAGTACAGCTTATGGATTACAATGGCTTTTCCCCCACATAACTTCCCTCCCCCCTGCAACCCTTCCATCTCCCGCTCCCTCTCCCATTCCATTCACATCAAGATTCATTTTCAATTATCTTTATATACAGAAGATCAATTTAGTATATATTAAGTAAAGATTTCATCAGTTTGCACCCACACAGAACATAAAGTGTAAAATACTGTTTCAGTACTAGTTATAGCATTAATTCACATTGGACAACACATTAAGGACAGAGATCCTACATGAGGAGTAAGTACACAGTGACTCCTGTTGTTGACTTAACAATTTGACACTCTTGTTTATGGCATCAGTAATCTCCCTAGGCTCTTGTCATGAGTTGCCAAGGCTATGGAAGCCTTTTGAGTTCTCCAACTTGATCTTATTTAGCCAAGGTCATAGTCAAAGTGGAAGTTCTCTCCTCCCTTCAGAGAAAGGTACCTCCTTCTTGAATGGCCCATTCTTTCTACTGGGATCTCACTCGCAGAGATCTTTCATTTAGGTTTTTTTTTCTTCTTCTTCTTCTTCTTTTTTTCCAGGGTGTCTTGGCTTTCCATGCCTAAAATACTCTCATGGGCTCTTCAGCCAGATCCGAACGCCTAAAGGGCTGATTCTGAGGCCAGAATGCTATTTAGGACATCTGCCCTTCTATGAGTCTGCTGTGTATCTTGCTTCCCATGTTGGATTGTTCTTCCCTTTTTGATTCTATCAGCTAGTATTTGCAGACACTAGTCTTGTTTATGTGATCCCTTTGACTGTTAGACCTATCAGTATGATCAATTGTGAACTGAAATTGATCACTGGGACTAGTGAGTTGGCATTGGTACATGCAACCTTGATGGGATTGTATTTTTTTTTTTCAAATTCCTGAGACTGCCCAAACTATCCTATCCACTAAAAACAGGGTTATACATTTCTCTCTTTATATATGTGCTTTTGTGTATTCAGAGTTTGGAGTTTCCTATAGAAGTTGTGTATACTTTTTGAGCTATAAACCCCTTTAGTTCTCTGGCGAAACCTATGGAACTTGCCTCAGAAAAACAAGATTACAAAGGCAATCCAGTATATTAAATTATAGTTGTTAAAATAACAAATGTGAGGCACAGCAATATATGTTCCTCTTTGTTAATGCATTCAGTGGCAAGGTAGAGAAGCAGGGCTGCTAACCACTATAATTTTAAAATAAAAATGTTTGAAAATGATACTTTCAGGTACCAGAAAAGTTGCCTTGTGATATCAAAGCACCCATGGTACTAATGACAAAGTCGCAGGTAACTCTGATTGCACAATGGTCTGTGGTCCTCGCTGAGGTGACACACTAGCTTGAAACCCTGCAGTCTGGCTCCCAAGTCTGCTTCCTCAGTGTAAAGGAGACCTGGGACATGATTAAGTTCAACCATCAATTTTTCAAGTAAGATAGCAACTGTTATGAAGCGTAGATACCTTGCACCAGCAGCTACAGTTAAGAAATGTTTGGTTTGAGTTTTGTGGCCTACAAATACATGAAATTGAACTAAACATGATCATTGCTTCAGGATCTACCATCATTACCAGTCCAGGTACTGTCTTAACTAGGTAATTCACATGAGATGATGAATATTCATAAGTTCACCTCTCAATCCAAAGGCTCAGATTAACAACAACTTATACACCCACCTTCCTAAACCAATCCTTTCCTGGTGAAGTAGTCAGTTTATTATTCTTTTTTAAACTTTCATTTAATAAATATAAATTTCGAAATTATAACTTCTGGTTTATAGCGTCTTTTCCACCCATAACCTCCTCCGACCTGCAACCATCCCATCTCCCACTCCCTCTCCCATCCCATTCTTCATCATGATTCATTTTCAATTATCTTTATATAAAGTTTTAAAAATATCACAGTGTAGTCACAATGTGTTTAAATAATAATGTTTTTTTTTTTTTGACAGGCAGAGTGGACAGTGAGAGAGAGAGACAGAGAGAAGGGTCTTCCTTTGCCGTTGGTTCACCCTCCAATGGCCGCCGCGGCCTGCGCGCTGCGGCCAGCGCACTGCGCTGATCCGATGGCAGGAGCCAGGAGCCAGGTGCTTTTCCTGGTCTCCCATGGGGTGCAGGGCCCAAGCACCTGGGCCATCCTCCACTGCACTCCCTGGCCACAGCAGAGGGCTGGCCTGGAAGACGGGCAACCGGGACAGAATCCGGCTCCCCGACCGGGACTAGAACCCGGTGTGCTGGCGCCGCTAGGTGGAGGATTAGCCTAGTGAGCCGCTGCGCTGGCCCTTAAATAATAATGTTTTGTTTTAGTTTAGTTTTGAACTCTATCACTAAGTGGTTAATGTTTTGGAGCTTATTTTCCACATTCAATATCAATTAGTAAAATTCATCCACATTGTTGAGTATACCTGTATTCCAATCATCTATTAAACACACACACACACATACAGAGAGAGAGAGAGAGAGAGAGAGAGAGAGAGAGAGAGGTCATCACTGTACAGTTCATAGGAAGTAGATGTGAACCCCAATCTCCTAAGTAAAAGACCAATACTTGCTTCACTATCCTAAAATTGCTGTTCCTTCCCTCCAAGCATCTGTTTCTCCTCTAAGTGACACACATATTCGGAAGGAGCCCTGTATCTCAACAGTAGATGGCTTGTAATCTGAAACCTACACAGACACTGGCACTGAGCATCTCTGGCCTTGTGGGGAGTAAAAGAAAACCCAAAGCCCAAAGATGTACAGAGGTCAAGGGTGTATGTCCACCTGGGTAGGAGAGTGGATCAAAGTCACACCTGACTGGGCCCAGGAATGTGTGGTAAGGAAAATCCGCATAATCCTTCACTTGGGCTGAGACCGAAAGACAAGCATAGCTGAGATCTGTGGGGGCAAGACTCAGTGCCACGTTGCTATGGCAATTCTACCAGCTCAGAGGGTTTTCTCTGCTTTCTAGAAAAACTGGCTTCTGAGATAGGAGGGTCTGAGAATGGTGAAAGAGGAAAAGATAAAACTGCTGAAGCCAAGGAAGGAAGAACTCTGCTCTAAGAGGACCATGAGCTAAAAATTCCCTTCTGTTGTGATGTTTCTATGTGCATATGTATGTGTGCATACGCCTACGATGGGGAGGGAGGTTGACAAATGGATTTTCTGTCATGTATCCACCATAGGAGTAGAGCTTTTATTAATTCTTTCTAAACCTCAACCTCTTTCCAAATGAAAAGTAACTCATGTATCTGTGTTTCACAATTTTATTTTACTGGACTGAGAACAGATCTTAGGGGAAGACTGCCTCCCTGCAACCAACACACACACACACACACACACACACACACACACAACAAGCACCCCTTCTGCCATCTTTTCCAAACAAACAACAGATTGCACTTGCTGCTGTTCAAAATATTATGCCAGGAAAATAGGGAGAAATTTAAAGAAGAAAAAAAAATCTTCATCAAGATTCAAGCCAAGTGTATGTGCCTACCAAGTGATACACTGCAAGCAGCACGTGAATGTTCATTGAAGCTCATACCGGCAAAGATTCAAGGAATTTGTTGTCCAGCCCTTCTCTCTGAAGGGCCAGATGGGGAAGAGAGTCCTATTTGCCATCTACACAGTACATTCCAGAATGCTTAGCAAGCATTCTCTCTGAAGCCATTCATAGTCCCCACTTTGCAGATGGACAGCTCAAGAGTTGAAGAGAGGTGAAATGATGTTTTACTCCACTGCTTAATCTTAGGATCCACAGAAATTATTAATTGTAACTATTTTTAAAATAACAAGTAATGGCTTTTGCCAGATCACAGATGTAGAGTTAAGAGCATCATCATTTTCTTCACTAGGACACATGGCATTTACCAGGACCACCACCAAAGATAAAATAATGAACATATTTCTCTCTCTTTTCTATGATAACTGTACTTGGAAAGTTACAATGGCAGATTCTTTTTTTTTTCTTTTTCTTTCTTTTTTTTTTTTTTTTTTTTTTTTGACAGGCAGAATGGACAGTGTGAGAGAGAGACAGAGAGAAAGGTCTTCCTTTGCTGTTGGTTCACCCTCCAATGGCCGCCGTGGCCGGTGCACCGCGCTGATCCGATGGCAGGAGCCAGGTACTTCTCCTGGTCTCCCATGGGGTGCAGGGCCCAAATACTTGGGCCATCCTCCACTGCACTCCCTGGCCACAGCAGAGAGCTGGCCTGGAAGAGGGGCAACTGGGACAGAATCCGGCGCCCTGACCGGGACTAGAACCCAGTGTGCCGGCGCCGCAAGGCGGAGGATTAGCCTAGTGAGCCGCGGCGCCGGCCAATGGCAGATTCTTATAGACCACCATACCAACCACTAAGAACTCTGGGTAGTCCAACCTAAAGAAAGTACCCATGATATTAAAGCGTTATTGCCATGTATTAAAAATGAAATGAGATTGAAATGCTTATAACCCATTAAATTTTTTTCCAAATACAAATTTACAGCCATAGTGAAAAATTAAAATAAAGTGCTTGCCTATTCACATTGCTAGAAAACGTCACAATTCTATACATGACCCCAGGTAAGTTACATTAAGTTCTCTGAACCTCATTTTTCTCACCTGTTAAGGGTGGGGGTACAAAGATCATCAACATCTCAACCCAAGTGGTTTGATGATTAAATGATTTATTATGCACACAAAGAACTTGCCACAATGCCTAGTTCATAGCAAGAGCTGAGTAAATATTAGGAATCTTCATACTGTGCCAAATTCAGCTGTCTTAATTGAACGAGCAAATGATGAACTTTATCAACGGATGTGTAAAAAGATCCCTGCTGTGTAAATTACAGATGGGGACTAACAAAATACTGGCCACTGATGAATGGAACTTCAAATTATCATTGAGCATCTAGTATTTATAATATACATGAAAAGAGGACTGTTGTGCAATTTCTAAAATCATGACAGTATTTACTGCCCTGCAGTGAACTTTTCTGCAGTACTTGGATAAGCTGAAGTGGAGAAACCATATGCAAAGAAGGATCCAGGTTGTTCCAGGGCACAGCTTCTAATTTTGTGGCAAGGATGTGGGCATCTGGGCACGTTGCAGCAGCCGGGCAGCAGCTAAGGCTAGAAAAGCCCCTTTGAATAAAGGTTCCAGCTCACTGCACATTTAAGTGGCAGGGTCATGAAGGGCCTTGGGTTTTGGAAAGCAAGGATATATCCTCAATCTGAGTCTTTACCCCAGTGCTGTAAAAAAGGAAGGCTCACCTCCACCCAACTCCTGCACCATGAACAGATTTGCTGGGAATGAAGAATGGCTGGTTGCTACAGAGTTTCATAACTCAGTAGATGCATTCATTTCTAAGGCTCATGATCTAACATGATTTCTCTGGGTAACTAACCTAAGAGACAAATAGTAAGTCATCTCAATTAGTAATTGATAAATGGGGTCATGAAATTAATTCATTGCCAGAATCATTGTGGACTCCTAGACTTAACAAGAGTCTCAAGAGAATTAATACATCACCTAATTCATGGTCTTCACTGTGAAAAAAAATTGTAGTTAAGGGAGATCTGTTGACTGGCCAAAGCCCTCAAAATTCACCATACTGGATGAGAATGCAATAACTCAGTGCTATGTAGTTCAGTTGAGAACCCATCTGTCGCTTCCACCACCCCACCCCCAGACCAAAACCCAAATATTTTACTCAACTATAAAAGAACATTCTATCAACTCTAGTAGATCTAGGAAATCTCTGGCCTCAGAGCAGTCTCTTCCTCTCTGGAAATCTTCCTCAAATTTAACATGCTTCCTTGCAAACAAATTAGGACAGCCCAATATACTGAAAAGGTCAATCAAAAAGCTTCCCCCAAATCTTTCCCTAACAGAATTCACTCTTTCTGCCCTAAAAACCCACCCCCTTATTCCAAATTCTCTTTGAACTTGTGTAGGAGCAATACGACAGTAGACGTTTCCCTTGCTACAGCAAGCATATGAATAAGAAGCTCTTTGCTAATTTGATTTCTAACTTAGTGTTAGTTTTGGCACCATGGAAACTGAATAAAAAATATTGTCTAAAAACTCTGTTCAGGCCTTTTGCAAAGGAGGTGCAACAGCAAAGATCAGAGCACATCATAGTGGCCTTACAAATGTCCTAAGTGCTGGGATGCCTGTGACCAAATGGAAGAGGACTTTGACGTCACAGAGTTTCCTTACAGTCTAGCAGCAGGTGTTTGCTGAAGACAACCAGGGCGCTACCTCCTGGAAGTGTTTGGCATATTCTGGTGCAAACTTTCAAGGAGGAAGTAAACAGGATGACATGAACCAGCAATGGAGGGGAAAGGCAAAGAATAGTGACTGGAAGGTCTTTGATGGAAAAGCCCTCAGCGGTGCTAACCCATAGTAAGCCAAGCCAAGGCCAGCCCAGCAGGCAGAAATGGAAGCTCCTGACATGACATGGGCCTTCTGTGATGAAGATGTGTGCTATGACACTGTAGGAGAGGATGCCTTCCTCAACTGTTACACAGAATGTATAATCAAGCGAGAGTTTTCTCAGCCCCTCCTGGACAGGACTCACTTTTTAAGTCTTTTGACTACTTAAAGGAAGGATCAGAACAAGAGCTTTCTCAACAGGTTCTTTGGTTTACATGAAAAGGGGGACAAAACAGAAGCTTCTTCCACAGGTTGTTGGAGAGAATTCCCTTCTTGGGTATTCTGAGTACATGGCAGGCAAGAAGCTCCCTCCTGGTGGAATACCTGACATTGACTTATCAGATTCAAAACAGCTTGCAGAGTTTGCTAAAAAGTCAAAAGAAAATAAAGAATATAATGCTCCATAAATATTCAGTTGTCCTCAAAGTAGATGCGAAAGAAAGTCAAGGAACAGAACAGCCCTGGAAAAGCGTCTCCTTGTTTACGGTCCCCGAGCCCACATGTTTGCAGAATGTGGGAAAGCATTCTGTGAGAGCTCGAAACTAAAATGACATTTTCTGGTTCATACTGGAGAGATTCCCTATCGGTGCACTTTTGAAGGAAGTGGAAAGTGCTTTTCCCTGGACTTCAATCTGCGTACACATGTACACATTCACACTGGGGAGAAACCTTTTGTGTGTCCCTTTAAAGGCTGTAACAAGAGGTTTATTCATATTCAGTCAGATAACCTGAAAGCTCACGTCTTAACTCATGCAAAGATGAAAAAGAATCAGGGAAAAAGAAGGTGGAAAATAATTCCCCAACAGGATAGGCATGTTAACAGTAGAGTGATTGGGAACAAATATGCCTCTTTGAGGATTGTTTCCAGGAAGGATTTTTTAAATCAATATTAAAACTCTAAAAGACATATATTTTTCTGTGTTACTAAGGTGCACCTAAACTTTGTGATATTATTTTAAGAACATTGTTCTTACAACAAGAAGGTGCTTACAACAAGAAGGTCAGTGATAAATTTACTTCAAGATCATAGTCTTTAATATATTATGTATGATAAGATATTATGGAAGATTGGATATCATACTGATTTTTGTATGCAATGAATATGAAAATAATTTTGATTTTCAATTTTGTAATTTCCAATTACTTACCTTTACCTTTTAAAAATATACTTCATACTCCATGTGATAATCCTAGAGAATGAAAATTTTACAGCAGGCAGTAAATAAATGAATGGGTAAACATTTTTTCAAGTCGAATATGTTTTATTTTCATTATTTTTTATTTGCTTTTCATCATGCTGTCACTATATTGAAATCGTAGATATGAGTGCTGATTTGAGACCATTAACAGATACTTCAAAATAAAAGGACAAAGACTTAGATATTTGGATTAAAAAACTGAAGTGTACATGAAAAATATCCCTGCTCATTGGATGACATTTCTAAAATATAGTGAGTAGAATGTAGTGGCTCCAAAACACCTTACTAGCTCTCTCTACATGCACTGCTTGAGCTGAGACAGTGCAAAGCTTGTGAATGATTCAGACACTTTCATTCCCTGTTACAGCTACCAACATTATTCCAGTTGTCGAGTTCTCTGCCATCCTGAGTCCTTAAGTCACTGATGGTACTGAGGTACGTACTAATCTATTGTGAACATACAGTATGAGTAATGCATAAAAAATGCATGCACGTGTGTGTGTGTGTGTATGTGTGTATGTGTCTGAAGCCATAGAAACTTGGAGAGGCTGTTGTTGCAGTATTATAACCTAACCCATCCTAGTACACTTTAGTAAAGTGTCTTGAATGGAATGAGTGCACAACATGTATTGATTCAACTAATTTCTTTAGGAAAAAAATTTCAGTTTAACAAGTGAATTTTTCAACTTATGGCCCATATCATGCAAATGTGAGTAAGTTTCAATCCATGCATTAAAGAGATACAAGGAAGACATAAACACAAATAACTGTTATTAAAAGTCAGTCCAGGGGCTGACATTGTGGAGCAGTGGGTTAAGCCACCACTTCCAACACCAGGATCCCATATTGAAGTGCAAGGTGGCTCCATGCTGCTCCATTTCTACTCCAGCTCCCTGCTGATGCACCTGGGATTGCAACTGAAGAGGACACAAATAATTGGGCCCCACTGTCGGAAACCTAGTTGGAGTTCTAGGCTCCTGGATTCAGCCAGGCCTAGCCCCAGGCTGAATCCCTCTCTGTCATTCCATCATTCTGCCATGTAAATAAAAAGATACATAAATAAATAAATAATTTTCTTTTTTTAGCACTAAGCATGCTAACCAACTTTAACGAAGAGAATACACCTGACACACCAGAAAGACGGAGAACGCAGTCTGCATCAGAGATTTTGTAGATATGGGTATTGGCTTTCTCTTTCTCCTCCCCCCTCCATGTCTGGGATATCTTGCTGGTGAAAGACTTTAAGGGCATGATATTCCTTCCAGAGCTTCACAATGGACCTAATAGTCCCCTTGGTGTAGGGTGCGGAAGGTTCTCCTAAGTTGCCTGCTGGGAGGGAATTGGAACTCACACAATCAGGTTATTGAACAAAGGCAAGGCTTTTGATATAGAAATTCCAGCTTGCTTCTATATTTCTTCCCTCATTCAACCACACAAAAGACCCACCCAACAAGGGGCAAGACTTTTAATGTTCAAATGCATGTCTGCTCACATGGCTTGTTTCCACATTTATTCCCTCATTCATCTACACAAAAATTACTATTTTCTTCAAGAAATTTCCATATTCTTCAGCCCCTCATACACACTAGATAATGTCTACCTAGTCACTTTAATGTTCTCCCCTCAAGAGAAGTAACATAAGCTCATGGGAGTAGCATGGGGTTAGATCTGTCCGTATTTTCTCCAAACTGGCATTGGGGTATAGAGCTGTTTATGGGTATTCTTCTTTTGCTGTTTGTCCTGTGCATCCAGAGGTGGCCTGGGCAGATTGTCTTTGTATGGTCCAGAGGGCTGGTCATATTATCCAATGGGATAGACTGGAATCTCTGCCCCACAACCATCTGGAGCTTAATGGCTTTTATTCTGTTAGAGACAAAATAAATGAATACCTATCTTTTGAAGGCCAGCCAATGTCACATGCTATACTAGAAGATAAGCAAAATGATCTGAGAGCACAGAGTGATGTTGGATTAACTCTTCCTGGGGGTCTGAGAAAGGTTCAAGGAGAATATATTGATAAATCACTGTATCTGCACCAAGAAGAATTTCTCAGGGTGGACATAAGAAGCTAAGGAAATGGAATAACATGAACAAAGGCCCATCTTGTGATTCCTTGGGACTCTCAGGATAAAATAATAATTAAATAAAAGACGACAGTGGCCCCTGTGATTGTGACAACTGAGAAATAAGTTTCTATTTGCTAAATGACCTCATTGGAAATCTGCTTGAAAAAGATCATTATTTAACATGGGCAGCTTGAGTAGGGACAGCTGTCCTGGTATTCTGGAACTACTTCATTCTACAATCTGTATTTTATAAATGTTATTTAATGAGTAGTGTTTTTAAATAACATATTCCTGTTTAAAGTCTACTGTGACAAAAACAACACTAAGTTAGAGATCAAAATAGTGAAGGCTGTTTATTCATACATTTGCTACCATCATTCACTCAAATTTCATTGTGTCCACCAAACTTATTCTGTCATGTCATGACCCTTTCCAAGGGGCTCTGTCAAGGTGGTGTTCTCTCTTAATGCAGTAAGCAATAAACTCAGCTTGGACTTAGGAACAAGTTATTTTGGCAATATGTTGTGAATCCAGTGTTCAACAATTGATAGCTTTCTAGTACCCAATATCAGCTTATTGTGCTAACACCATGGTCACTAAACTAAAGTGACAGATTTTTGTACTTTTCCTCTGAAGCATCTTCTTTCAAGTAATAATTTCGTCAAGATAGACTAATTTACTCCTTTTTGCATTATATGCTCAGTGCTGAGTCAAAAAAAGGTCATGCTTCACACAGTCATTCGGAAACATAGATTGACAAAGTATGCCATCCTCTGGGACATTGTTATCCTCCAAAACACAGGAGAGAGAAACTGCAGCCTCAGCTTAGCACTGATGAGTAGTTCACTGGCCAGAGCTAGCCAGGCAGTTCCACTAATTTCACAGGTTCAGGGAATGCAGGAAGCATGTCTGAAGAAAAGTATTGTCGGGGCCAGCACCATGGCACACTAGGTTAATCCTCCGCCTGCAGCACCAGCATCCCATGTGGGCACCGTTTCTAGTCCCGTTCGCTCCAATTCCATTCCAGCTCTTTGCTGTTGCCTGGGAAAGCAGTAGAAGATGGCCCAAGTGCTTGGGCCCCTGCACCTGCATGGGAGACCAGAAGGAGGCACCTGGCTCCAGGCTTTAGATCAGCACAGCTCCTGCCATTGCGGCCATTTGGGGAGTGAACCAATGGAAGGAAGACCTTTCTCTCTGTCTCTCCCTCTCACTGTCTGTAACTCTACTTGTCAAATAAATAAATAAATCTTTTTTTTAGAAATATATCTCTTTTTTTTGAAAAAATTATTTTGACAGGCAGAGTGGACAGTGAGAGGGAGACAGAGAGAAAGGTCTTCCTTTTGCCGTTGGTTCACCCTCCAATGGCCACCGCGGCCGGCGCGCTGCAGCCAGCGCACCACGCTGATCCAAAGCCAGGAGCCAAGTGCTTCTCCTGGTCTCCCATGCGGGTACAGGGCCCAAGAACTTGGGCCATCCTCCACTGCACTACCGGACCACAGCAGAGAGCTGGACTGGAAGAGGAGCAACCGGGACAGAATCCGGCACCCCAACCAGGACTAGAACCCGGTGTGCCAGCGCTGCAGGCAGAGGATTAGCCTATTGAGCTGCGGCGCCGGCCAATAAATAAATCTTTAAAAAAAATTGTCACCCATACACTAAGGTTGTATAAAGATATCAAAATCTCAATGGTGTAAAGTCTGTATGTAAGCAGCTTCAAATGTGGAGAAGGAGAGACACTATCATAATACAAGATATATATATATATACATATTAAATATCTTTCCAAAGTCTGTCCCATCTAGAGCAGCCTCAAAAGGAAACTCTGATTATTTGCAGAGAGCTATCAGCAGATAGGCTGGATCTAGCATCCCAGCCTTTGATCCAGTCGGGGGAAGAAAAAGGCTGTGTTGTTTGTGTGTGTTCCAAATCCTTCCTCCTTTATCCACCTCTATATTGCCTGGACCAGATTTGCATTTGAAAGATTTACGGCTTAAAAGTGATCTGCTAACCTGCAAGACCTCTCCAGTTAGAGAAAGCAACACAACCAAAGTTAGTCTCTTTCAGAAACAATGTGAGTTAAGTGACTTGAAAGATCACAAGAAGCACCCCAGACACCAGGGGATCTCAGAAAGACCACCATTCCCACACTGGGAGCTCTGTTGGATTTGGACATCATTGTCATCCTCATTCCACTCCTGCGGTGGGGAATGGAACCTCTGTTTAGCTGACTGTTGGAAATCTGGCTTCTCCACAGGGTTCTTCATTCAGGATCCTTCCAATTTCAGTGCTTTAGAGCCTAGTCATGAGTCCAATCAAGTCCACATACATTCATACATCTGTTCCCATTCATGTGGATGGCAAGATGCCTAATAGAATTGCCATAATCCCGAAATCCTAGATGTCAAAGCCCCGATAAACTGAGATTAAACCACCTGAAAATCACAATGAGTGACAGCCCTTCTCCAGGAAGCCTCTTCTGTGCAACAGTGATGCCATATTGACCCCATAAGGCTCTCTCCATTGTACTCTATCTACTTGTGTGTCTATTTCAAATCTAAGAATAGCTGCAAGCAAAAGAAAACAAATATACAGAATTGAAATGCATTTCTCTTTGCCAGGAGGACAGACTGCAGAGCCGCAGGTGCTCAGAAACCCAAGGCAGCCCTTTCTAGTCCAGCCATGCCATGCAAAATAACAACCGTGTTTGCATTTTAAAAAATAAATATTTAAAGTGCATGCTTTTCCTCCACTTATTTTATATTTCCTTTTGTCTTATTTCCATCTCCCTGAAGGCAAGCCATGCTGGCAGTTCTCACAATTATTTCAACCACCTGAAAAGGTACCCGCTTCATCTGTGGAATCAGCCTGTCATGCTGTACATATCTATTCAGTATAGTATGAAATTCCTTTTTATTAAACTGCACAAATGAAATCAGATAGAGGAACAAGTGCTTACACCTCATGTAGGGAGTGATTGTGGGAGCCCCACAGAGAGGCAAATTCGATTGCATTAAGACATAACAGATCTAGGAGGGAGTAGAAGAAAGTGGATGGGTTTTGTAGGGAAAGGGGGCTGGAATTCTGGCAACTCTGGAGCTGAGGCCATGACAACAAATCTCAGAGGAGAGAGGGAAGTGGCAGGAATGGGACCCAGATGTTGAGTGATAACAGGGTACCCACAGAACACATCCAGCAGACAGTATAGAAATTCTGCTTGCATTGGTTAAAAAGACCCTAAAAGATGAGAAGGTGTTTGGCACAACAGTTAAGATGCTGCTTGGGATGCTAGAATCCTATATCAAAGCGCCTGGACTTGAGCCCCAGATCCAGTCCTGATTCCAGCTTCCTGCTAATGTGCACCCTGGGAAACAGCATGTGACGGCTCTAGTAGTTGGGTTCCTGCCACCCACAAAGATTCAGTTCCTAGCCTCAGTTTGGCCCAGCCCTGGAAAGTGCAGTATTTGGGGAGTAAACCAATGGATGAAAGACGTCTGTCTGTCTCTCACTCTGTCTGTTTTCAAACAATGTTTAGATTTCTTTTTAACTAAATTTTAAGTTTCTCTTTCCTTAAAAAAAAAAAATCCTTGAAGCTTGAAGGGCAGGGTGGAGAAGTAACACCCAGCAGCAAATTGCTGAAATAGTGCTCTAATGAGGGTGAAAGGGTTCCTAATTCAGGTCTCAAAATACTAGAATCTTAAAATGAGGACATTCATGCCATCTGTTAATTTTATAAATAATAAAACTGAGGCTCAGTAATATGGTGTGAGTTGCTCAAAGCTGAAGTCACGAAGTTCCTTAGGGTGTTGCCCTTCAGATAGGTTTTAGGTGAATGCCTGTAAATTTCCATTTTGAAATGAAAGTTGAAAAAAGAACACACCATTGCCAATGATTATGATTGGTGTTCTCCTAGAAGTGGATCTTAAGATAAGGCCCTGTTTGGAAGTTTTGGAGGTGCAAGATGTACTGGTGGGAGACTGGAGAAACAATAGAGGAAATCAAAGAAGTTAATAAACCAACGGATGATAAAGGGGGTGGGAAGTATGTTGCCTCTCTAGACACTTGAAGAGAATCTGGCTGGGGAAGACTGGAAGATGGAACTGATCACACACTTCAAATTTTTCCACTTGTACAGACAGGAATCAGAGTATTTATCCACCGGTCCCTGTCAATCATTTGTTAAGAGCTATGCTTAGAAGGAGATAATTCCCCAACCCTTCTAGCCTGGTGTGCATGTGAGTTAAGCCAGCTTCCATTGCTTTGGAAAAAGTTTCAAGCAACAAATCGGAGATGGTGGCAAATGGAAATTAGCATTATTGCAGAACAGGTACCAACACTATCAACGGTACCATATCTGCTGTAGCAGTGTTTACTTTTTTATTATTGTTATCTACTGTACATTTTGCTTTCTATTCACTTCTATTCTATAGGTAGTTAAGAGGTAGAGACACTGACTTCTCTTCATCCATCTGTAACTCAGGTCCTTACAGGTGTAAACAGGGGTGTCATGCACTAAAACTTGATCTATTTTTTCAAGTTATGCACTGTAAGTGTTGCATCATTGGCTTAACAAACGTATCATGTGCTTTAAGATGAAATCTACTGTTTATCAATGTAGTATTATAATGCACAACACAGATATTTTTCCCTTTCTTAGCTTCCACATAGGTACAAGTGTGTTGTGAGCATGTGAAATAGCATTTTAAATTTAATGAACCATGAGAAGAGTGGATTGATATCTAGAGTCAGCTCATGGAATTTGGAAATATGACATCATCCTAATCTTATGAATATATCAAAGAGATAGACAGGCACACACCACCCCAGCCTTACAAACAAAAGTACATCTCAACAGATTTTAAAAGAAGTGTATGTCTCAAATAAAACAGTATGCAGGCTGCCTAAAAAAAAATATTTGGAATGTTGATTTGTAGAATAGTTAAATTTAAACTCATTTTAATGTACAAATCTCTGACAAGAACTAGAAGTGCAACCTATCACCCCGAAAAAAAAAAGATAAAATAAATGTAGATTTAAAAAGGACTTGAATTTCTTTAAAGCCCTCAGAAAATGTTACCATTTAGTAATGACATTCCCTATTCATTTGACCTCAGCTTGACACACTGAATTGCTCTGAACAGCTGTGGCCAGACACATAAGTTCTACATCTTAACTCTTGCTTTTCTAATTTATACAGAAATGCACATTAAAAGAACGCCAAGGCTAAAATCAGAGACAATAAAAGAAGCAAAGCCACAAGTAATTATAAAATCCACATCTACCAGTGCCAAGAGGTTACCAACATCTCCGAGCAAACCTTGATAACATTCCACATGGAAACAGCTCAGACTTGGAGATGTGCCATGCTTCGTACCCAATTCCATGGATTCAAACTGTCAGGATTAATACTACCTGAACTTAGGTTTCTCAAATTAAAACAAAAAGGAGCACTCTCATGACTGCTGCACTGTTAACTGAATTGTAATATGATTAATTATGAGGGATGTGAGGTACAGAGTGGAGAGGTTGGATGATTTCAAGAAAACTTAGGAAGACAGTGAATCTATAAACTAAATTTCATGCACATGCTAGCTGCTCCTTACAATGTGACACCAGCTTGACTCTGCCCCATAAAGCTCAAACTCAGCAACAGGCTTTGTAATCACAGTTTTCAGTGATTCTCCATGGTTCTTAAACCAGGCCCACATTAGAATTACCTCTGGAACTGTTAAAAACCAGAGTGCCCTGGCCTTACCTGGTAACTCTTAGATTAAACCCGTGAATTCAGATGATTTCAATGTTCGACCAGAATTGAGAATCCATGTAGGTAGTATGAACAACAATGAAGATGGCCTCAATAGACACCATTTATTAATTTCCTAAGTAGCCACAATCTATTCAATTATGTATAAAAATAAAAATTTGTTTTCAAGTAGATCATTAATATATTGACTCATTCACTCAACAGAATTCATGAGTATCTGCTATGTGCTAAATATAGTAATAAATAAATAATTAATAAGTAGCATACAATAAGTGATAAGTACTATGTGTACAAAGATAAATAAAACATAGTCATTGACCTTATGTGTAAATGGAGGAAACACATTTGTTAACAGAATGATTAAAATGTACTGAAATAATTGCTTTAAGAGGTTATATAAGAAACGGATGGAAAGCAGAAAAATAGAAAGGGAAACAACTAATTCTACTTAGGAGAATCAGGAAGGTCTTCATAGAAGAGTTAAACATTAACTATTTGTTAAAGGTAAGCTTGATTCTGGAAAACCTAAAGGAAAGATTTAATGAAAGTTTTAAAATCGTAAGGTCTTGGAGCCAGTGTTGTGGCATAGCAGGTTAAGCCCCCACCTGCAATGTCAGCATCCTATCTCAGAGCCCCACTTCTAGTCCTGGCTGCTCTACTTCAATCCAGTTCCTTGCTAATAATTCTGGGGAAGTAGTGGAGGATGACCCAAGTAGTTGGTCCTCTGTCTCCTATGTAGGAGACCCAGATGAAGCTCCTGGATCCTGGCTTCTTCCTGGCTCAGTCCTGGCCATTGTTGTCATTTGGGAAGTGAACCAGTGGTCAGAATATCTCTCTCCACTCTCTCCGACTCTCCCTCCTCTCTCTGTCATTACACCTTTCAGATAAAAAATAATAAAAATATTAAAAATTAAATAAAATCATGGGTGCCTATGGTCAAAGGACTTGAATAAACATTTCTCCAAAGAAGATATACAAATGACCAATAGGCACATGAAAAGATCAATCACTAATCATTGGAGAAATGCAAATCAAAACTACAATGAGCTACCACCTTGCATCCTTTAGGATGACTACTATCAAAACTAAAAGAAAAGCAGAAAATTGTGTTGGTAAGGAAGCAGAGAAACTGGAATACTTATTAACTGTTGGTGGGACTCTAAAATGGTACAGCTACTATGGCAAAATAGCAGTAGTGTTCCTCAAAAATGAATGATCACATGTTCCAGAATTTCCCCTTCTGGGTATATGCCCAAAAGAATTTCAAACACGCTCTGGAAGAGGTATTTGATAGAAGCATTTTGCACGTATCTGAGACATGGAAGCAACCCAGGTGCCCATCAATGGATAAGTGGATAAGCACAATGTGATATATTATTCAGCCTTAAAGGGGAAGAAATTCTGGCCTACACTACAACAATTAAGGGTATTACACTCTTTATAAGCCAATCACAAATGGAGAAGCACTATATGATCCTATTAATGGGAGGTACCTAGAATAGTCAAAAGCATAGAGAAAGAAAGTAGGAGCCAGGAAGAGGTGAAAGAGGCAAGCTATTGTCTGATGGATATTGTTTCAGTTTTACAAGATGAAAAATTCTTGAGATGAGTGGTGGTGATAGATGTCCAAGGACATAAACATGCACTAAAAAATGGTTACATTTTGTGTACTTAATCATGCATGTAAAAATAAAATAGGAAAACAGAGACTTCCAGTGATCTCTCAGTAGAAGTATTTCCTTTTCAGTTTAGGAGAGTTTCTGGGGCTATTCCATGAGGCTTAATAGCCAGTCTCTCACAGAAGTGATGCAACAGGGCCAAGTGAGTACCGAAGCAGTAGTAAAATCAGAATTTAGGGTGGTGTTGGCTTGAGCAGAGGATTCTACACAGCTCAACATTGGGATGCACAGCTAATGCAGCAGGACTTCAGAATCAGTTCGAAAAAACTATGGTTTAAATGAGATGCATCAGATATAAATGCCAACTTCAAAAAAACAAGAAGAAATACAAGGGAACATCAAAAAGTACAAGGAAAATGAAATTGAAAGATAATAATAATAATATGTAAGTTATTTCTCAACACAGGACCTTCCTCCCTTCTATTCCTTGGCTTTGACCTCACCTCTGAGTCAACTTCTTCCTTGAGGAGGTCCCTACGTATGTGAATAAAACTCAGCTCAGTTAGGCCCATTCACAGGAGTAAGCTCTATGATTGCAGGAGCCGCGTGTTGATTTTCTCACACCTCACTATGCCCAACATCTAGCACAGGGTCTGGCAAACAGTAGCTCAATAAAGATTTTTTGAGAGAATAAATGAATGCCTGTTAAGCGCCATGCCCTGAATTAGGTGCTGTGCAGATCTTTCCTTCAAAATAAAGGTGAATTTAACATTGGGATATCAGGTACTAAAGGTGCCACTTTAAAAAATGTTGCAAATCAAATCACATCTTCTCCAAAGCCCTAAATCTCTTGGTTGGTAGGAAGTTCAATCTCATTCATTGCAGTACCACTCACAGCTCTATTTTGCGTCCTATAAAAAAAGTGAATTTATGCAGTGCCAGAAAATGGGTTGAGAAGAAGCTTTTTGTATCCATGGTTGCTCTGGTTCTCATATGTCTGGCTCCATTGCACATGGCTGAACACTTGCTGACAATGTCTGTCTCAGCCAACTCTATTACAGATGGGCTCTCAGAGATCTGCCCCTCAACTTCTGACTCCATGCCCTATATCCATTCTCCATCTGGGGTTCTTTAAGCTACTGGACTTAGCCACACATTTTCCAATCTGAGAAAACTGAATGTTACCACATCTACCTCCACCACCCACAGTAATTCCCTACATCTCCAAAGAAAATTGTAACTCTACTCAATGAACCACTCCTGGAGAAATGGGCAAATGATATCTTAATAAAAGTTACTCTCTCTTAAAATTTATAATTCATTCTTTTATTTCATAGCTCTGTGTTTTACAAGAAGGAATTTCAAAAGATTTATAGAAAATGGAGTTAAAAGGTAGATATTTTTATATAATATATAATTTCTCAACATAAGCTCCATCAAGTTATAAAGTGCTTACTTTTGTAAGGAATTATACTGGCCATTTAGTCTAGCTTTAAAGACCTGAAGGTGCTGAGAATTTAATGATATTCATGCAGCCTTCTCTATAATATAAATTAAAGTAGATGCCCTTTAAAGATGTTTAAGATCAGAAAATAAGTCAGAAAGAGACAAATCAGGACTATATTATTGGTGTGTAATGATTTCCCATTGGAACTCTGAAAAAATTGTCCTTGTCTGATGAGAGGAATGAGCAGGAGCATTGTGATAAAGAACTATCTGGACTAGATCCAAGATGGAGGAATGGGGAGGGAGCTTATTGCTCTAGTCTAGGGGAAGATAGTTTAAAAAACATGGAGAGAGTGCAGTCTTCGGGATGAGTTAGGGATAAAATGGTAAAGGAAACTTCAGTAAAATTAGAGGGACACAGTGGATCTACGTGGAGGGCGTGGAGGCACACAACTCAGGACCCTAGTAGCTGAGAGCCTCAGCACCAGCTCTGGAGAGTGAGGTGAGACCAAACTGCAGAAGCCTAAACCACTGGTGATAGAGCTACAGGAAGAGCCTGGCACAAGTCTGGCTTGGAGCCTTGTGGGGGACAGTGTACCTGCCAACCTAGAGGAGGGAACAAAGGGGGCACATTTCTCGTTCCCCAATCACCTGGCACTGTGTTCTGTAACAAGCCGAGAGAGGGTGCACAGCATTTTGGACATACATAGCAACTGCACCAGCTTGTGTTTACACACCTAGCAACCTGCCAAGCAGAGTTGCCTGAGTCTGGCTGGGAAAATTGACAGTGGGAGGGATGCTTGTGACTGTGGGAGCTTGTGTGGTGGGACTGTGAAAACACTGTGGCTACACGGGAGGGCTAGAACTTTGGGGCAGTCACTGTGGGTGGCTCCATAGGCTCGGGATGCTCTGAATGCCTGCTGAGGTCATTGCTATGGGATTTGTGCTCCAAACAAGGACTACACAGCTCCTTTGTGAGGTTCTTGAAGCAGTACAAATGAATATTGTACCCACTGGGGCTAGTGCCCAGGCACTGGTCTCCTTTGAAGAGAGGAGGTAAGCGTGAGACTATGTGAACAGAGCAGAACAAAAAGAGATTTACCACACCAAACCTGGGTGTCACCTTGGACACTCCTTTCACCCTGGAGTACTGAACAGAGCTCCCTGGCCATACCCACTACATGCCTCTGGATATTCACTGAAAAACTTAAGCCACAGAGACACAGTCCAAAGAAAAATGCCATCACAGGGAAAAACTAAAACCAAAAGAAATCAACAAATATCTACACAAATGCTGAATAATAAATTCAACAACTAAAGAAACAAGAATAAGGAAGACAACAGGATGCTTCTAAAAGAACACAACATTCATTACTACAATCAGAAGATGAAGAGATTGAAGAAATGCCAGAAATGGAATTCAAAAAATGATTGTAGAATTACTTAGAAGTAAACAGAAGCAAATCTGTGAACTAATGAAATCTGTACATTACATGAAAGAAAATTTATCCCATGAAATTGAGACCCTAAAGAGAAATCAAAATTTTTTTATTTATTTTTTATTTAGTAAATATAAATTTTCAGAGTACAGTTAATGGATTACAATGGCTCCCCCCCCATAATTTCCCTCCCACTCACACCCCTCCCATCTTCCGCTCCCTCTCCCATTCCATTCACATCAAGATTCATTTTCAATTATCTTTATATACAGAAGATCAGTTTAGCATATATTAAGTAAAGATTTCATCAGTTTGCACCCACACAGAAACACAAAGTGTAAAATACTGTTTCAGTACTAGTTATAGCATTAATTCACATTGGACAACACATTAAGGACAGATTCCACATGAGAAGTAGGTACACAGTGAATCCTGTTGTTGACTTAACAAGTTGACACTCTTGTTTATGGCATCAGTAATCTCCCTAGGCTCTAGTCATGAGTTGCCAAGCTATTGAAGCCCCCTGAGTTCACTGACTTCGATCTTATTCTGACAGGGTCATAGTCAAAGTGGAAGTTCTCTCCTCCCTTCAGAGAAAGGTACCTCCTTCTTTGATGGCCCCGTTCTTTCCACTGGGATCTCACTCGCAGAGATCTTCCATTTAGGTTTTCTTTTTCTTTTTTCCAGAGTGTCTTGGCTTTCCATGCCTAAAATACTCTCATGGGCTCTTCAGCCAGATCCGAATGCCTTAAGCGCTGATTCTGAGGCCAGAGTGCTATTTAGGACATCTGCCCTTCTATGAGTCTACTGTGTATCCCGCTTCCCATGTTGGATTGTTCTCTCCCTTTTTTATTCTATCAGCTAGTATTAGCAGACACTACACTTGTTTGTATGATCCCTTTGACTCTTAGACCTATCGGTGTGATCAATTGTGAACTGAAATTGATCACTTGGACTAGTGAGATGGCATTGGTACATGCCACCTTGATGGGATTGTATTGGGATCCCCTGGCATGATTCTAACTCCACTATTTGGGGCAAGTCTTCTTGAGCATGTCCCAAATTGTACATCTCCTCCCTCTCTTATTCCCACTCTTATATTTAACAGAGATCACTATTCAGTTAAAATTTAAACACCTAAGAATAATTGTGTGTTAATCACAGAGTTCAACCAATAGTACTAGAACAAAACAAAGGGAAAATACTAAAATGGATAAAGTACTACATTGTACATCAACAGTCAGGACAAGAGCTGATCAAGTCGTTGTTTCTCATAGTGTCCATTTCACTTCAACAGGTTTCCCCTTTGCTGCTCAGTTAGTTGTCGCCGATCAGGGAGAACATATGATATTTGTCCCTTTGGGACTGGCTTAATTCACTCTGCATGATGTTTTCCAAATTCCTCCATCTTGTTGAAAATGACCGGATTCCGTTGTTTTTGACTGCTGTATAGTATTTTATAGAGTACGTGTCCCATAATTTCTTTATCCAGTCTACTGTTGATGGGCATTTGGGTTGGTTCCAGGTCTTAGCTATTGTGAATTGAGCTGCAATAAACATTAATGTGCAGACAGCTTGTTTGTTTGCCAATTTCATTTCCTTTGGGTAAATTCCAAGGAGTGGTATGGCTGGGTTGAATGGTAGGGTTATATTCAGGTTTCTGAGGAATCTCCAGACTGACTTACATAGTGGCTTAACCAGTTTGCATTCCCACCAACAGTGGGTTAGTGTCCCTTTTTCCCCACATCCTCGCCAGCATCTGTTGTTGGTAGATTTCTGAATGTGAGCCATTCTAACTGGGGTGAGGTGAAACCTCATTGTGGTTTTGATTTGCATTTCCCTGATTGCTAGTGACCTTGAACATTTTTTCATGTGTCTGTTGACCATTTGGATTTCCTCTTTTGAAAAATGTCTATTGAGGTCCTTGGCCCATCTCTTAAGTGGGTTGTTTGTTTTGATGTTGTGGAGTTTCTTGATTTCTTTGTAGATTCTGGTTATAAACCCTTTATCTGTTGCATAGTTTGCGAATATTTTTTCCCATTCTGTTGGTTGCCTCTTCACTTTCCTGTTTCTTTTGAATTACATAAACTTCTCAATTTGATGCAATCCCAAATGTTCAAAATTAAATGTTGGAAGTGAATAATTCAATAGAACAAATAAAAAATGCAGTGGAAAGCCTTAAAAACAGAATTGGTGAAGCAGAAGAAAGAATATCCAAGTTAGTAGACAAATTGGTGGAAATTCTACAGTAAGACTTAAAGAAAAAAGGAGAAATTAGAAAAGTAAAAAACAATGATAGAAATCTATGGGATACTATCAATCCAACATACAGGTATTAGGAGTTGCTAAAGGCATGGAAAGACAGACTGTATTAGAAGGCCTTTTAGTGAAATAATTACAAAAACTTTCCTAATTTGGAGAAAGAAAGGAACATCCATGTACAGAAAGCACATAGAACTCCTAATAGACATGACCAGAATGATATATTTTAATCAAACTCTCCACAGTAAACATAAAGACTCTAAAATGTGCACAAGAGAAACACCAGATTAGTTTCAGAGGATCTCCAGTTAGACTCACAACTGACTTCTCATCAGAAAATCTTCAGGCTAGAAGAGAATGGGAAGCTATATTCCAAGTCTTAAAAGAAAAAACTCTTGACCAAGAATACTGTACCCTGCAAAGTTCTCATTTATGAATGAAGGTGAAATAAAGACCTTCCATAACAAATAGAAATTGAAAGAAATTGTCACTACTCATCCAGCCTTACAAAAGATGCTTAAGGATGTGCTACACACAGAAACAAAGAAACATGGTCATCACTACAAAAGAAGGTGAAGCAGAAAATCTCCCAGTAAAAGTACAAACAAAATCCAAAGTAAACAATAGAAATATTTATAGAAAAAACAGTGCGGCCAAAGTTTATACTTACAAATAGTCACCTTGAATATAAATGGCCTCAACTCACCGGTTAAAAGACACAGATTAGCAGAAAGGATTAAAAAACAAAACCCATCTATTTGCTGCCTCCAAGAAACACATCTCACCAACAAAGATACATGCAGAATGAAAGTGAAAGGATGAAAAAAGATACTCTTTGCTAACAGAAACCAAAAAAAGAGCTGGTGTAGCCACCCTAATATCTGACAAAATAGACTTTAACACTAAAGCTGTCGAAATAGACGACAAAGGGCACTAAAATGATTAAGGGATCAATTCAATGGGAAGATGTGATTATTATAAATTATAGTATAAATGTATATGAACCTAATTACAGAGCACCTGGCTATTTAAAAGAAATGCTAATGGATCTAAAGGGAGACATAGATTCCAATACAATATTAATGGAAAACTTCAATATACCACTTTCAGCAATGACAGATCAACAAGGCAGAAAATCAACCAGAAAACAACAGAGTTAATTGACACTACAAACCAAATGGACCTAACAGATATCTATAGAACTTTCCACCCTACAGTCACAGAATACATTTTCTGCTCACCAGTGCATGGAACTTTCTGTATGATTGCCACATGCTAGGAAATAAAACTAATCTCGTCTCTGCCAACAATGGGATGAAGGTGGAAATGCCAACTCAGGAATCCCTAGAAAATATGCAGACACAGGGAGACTGACAATATTTTCCAGAATGAACAGTAGGTCATTGGAGAAATCAAAAGAGAAATCAAAAAATTTCTGGAAACAAATGAAGATGACAATACAACATATCAAAACTTATG
Source organism: Oryctolagus cuniculus (assembly GCF_964237555.1). Taxonomy (NCBI): domain Eukaryota; kingdom Metazoa; phylum Chordata; class Mammalia; order Lagomorpha; family Leporidae; genus Oryctolagus; species Oryctolagus cuniculus. The sequence goes on along the minus strand of NC_091437.1, from coordinate 130,040,182 downwards.
GGATAAACAAAAGCAGTGTTAAGATGAAAGTTTATAGCAACTGGTGCTTGCATCAAGAAATTGGAGAGGCACCAAATAAATGAGCTATCAATGCATCTCAAGGACCTGGTAAAACAACATCAAACCAAACCCAAAGCTAGTAGGAAAAAAGAAATAATTAAAATTAGAGAAGAAATAAACAAAAATTGAACCCCCAAAACTCAGAAAAATGAAGAGCTGATTTTTTGAAAAAAATCAACAAAATTGACACACCATTGGCCCAAATAACCAAAAAAAGGAGAAGATGCAAATCGATAAAATTAGAGATGAAAAAGGAAATGTAAATACAGACACCACAAAAATAAAACGAATCACCAGAAATTACTACAAAGAGCTATATGTTAAAAAACTGGGAAAACCATAAGAAATGCATAGATTCCTGGACATATACAATCTACCAAAATGAGCCATGGAGACATAGAAAACCTAAACAGACCAATAACCAGGATGTAAACTGAATCAATAATAAAGACCCTCCCAACAAAGAAAAGTCCAGGACTGAATGGCTTCACTGCTGAATTCCTTCAGACATTTAAAGAAATAACTCCAATTCTTCTCAACCTATTCCCAATAATTGAAAGGGAGGGACTCTTCCAAAATTCTTTCTATGAAGCCAGCATCACTTTAATTTCTAAACATGAAAAAGATACAGCAGAGAAAGTGAACTATAGACAAATTTCCCTGATGAAAACAGATGCAAAAATTCTGAACAAAATACTAGACAATGGAATCCAACAACACATCAAAAAGATCATTCACCTCAACCAAGTTGGATTTATCCCTGGTGTGCAGTATTGGTTCAACATTGGAAAATCAATAAATGTGATACATCAAATTAACAGATTCATATATATATTGCAGAGAAAGCACTGGATAATATACAAACACCCAATCTTGATGAAAACGTTAAGCAAATTGGATACAGAAGGAACATTCCTCAACACTGTCATGGCAGTTTATGACAAAGCCCTGGCCAGCATCTTATTGAATGGGGAAAAGTTGGAAGCATTCCCACTGAGATCTGGGACCAGACAATGATGCCCACTCTCACCAATGCTATTCAACATAATCTGGGAAGTTTTAGCCAGAGCCATTAAGCAAAAAAAAAAAAAAGAAATCATAGGTATACAAATTGGGATGGATGAAGTCAAACTATCTCTATTTGCAGATGACATCATTCTACATATAGGGAATCCAAAATACTCCACTAAGAGACTACTGCAACTCATAGAATAGTTTGGTAAAGTGGCAGGATATAAAATCAACACTCAAAAATCAACACCCTTTGTGACAATACCATGGTTGAGGAAGAACTTCTAAGATAAATCCCATTCACAATAGCTAGCAAAAACTCAAATATCTTTGGAATAAATGTAACCAAGGGTGTCAAAGATCTTTATGATGAGAGTTATAAAACACTAAAGAAATAGAAAATGATACCAAAGAAAGAAATAGAAAGTGATACAAAAAAATTGAAAAATCATCCATGTTCTTGGATTGGAAGAATCAATATAATCAAAATGTAAACACCACCAAAAGTAATCTACACATTCAATGCAATACTAATCAAAATACCAAGGACATTCTTCTGAGACATAGAAAAAATTTTTCTGAGATATAGATGCTGAAACTCATATGGAAACACAGGAGATCCAGAATATCTAAAGCAATCTTATAGAACAAGAACAAAGCCAGAGGCAACATAAAACCATATTTCAAGACATACTACAGGGCAATATAACCAAAACAGGCTGGTACTGGTGCAAAAATAGGTGGATAGACCAATGGAACAGAATAGAAATGCCAGAAATCAATCCACGCATCTATAACCAACTCCTTTGACAAAGGAGCTAAAATCAATCTCTGGAGTAAGGACAGTCTTTTCAATAAATGGTGCTGAGAAAATTGGATCTCCACATGTACAAGTATGGAGCAAGACCCCTACCTTATACCTTACACAATAAAACAACTCAACATGGATTAAAGAGCTAAATATATGACATGATCACATAAAATTATTAGAGAACATTGGGAAAACCATGTAAGACATCTGCATAGGCAAAGAGGTTCTTGGAAAAGACCCATGGGGCACGGACAATCAAAACCAAAATTGACAAATGAGATTACATCAAATTGAAAATCTTCTGTACTACAAAAGAAACACTCAGCAAAGTGAAGAGGCAACCTACAGAATAGGAGATGTTATTTGCTGGCTATGCAACTAATAAAGGATTAATAACCAGAATCTATACAGAGATCAAGAAACTCAACAACAACAAAATGGACAACCCCTGAAGAAATGGGCAAAGGATTTATTTTTTTAACTTTTATTTAATGAATATAAATTTCCAAAGTACAGAATATGGATTACAATGGCTTCCCCCCCATAACGTCCCTCCAACCCGCAACCCTCCCCTTATCACTCCCTCTCCCCTTCCATTCACATCAAGATTCATTTTCTATTATCTTTATATACAGAAGATCAGTTTAGCATACATTAAGTAAAGATTTCAACAGTTTGCTCCCACACAGAAACATAAAGTGAAAAATACTGTTTCAGTACTAGTTATAGCATTAAATCTCAATGTACAGCACATTAAGGACAGAGATCCTACATGAGGAGTAAGTGCACAGTGACTCCTGTTGTTGACTTAACCAATTGACACTCTTGTTTATGGCCTCAGTAATCACCCTAAGCTCTTGTCATGAGCTGCCAAGGCTATGGAAGCCCCCTGAGTTCACTGACTCTGATCATATTTAGACAAGGCCATGGTCAAACTGGAAGGTACTCTGAAGTACCTTCAGAGAAAGGTACCTCCTTCTTTGATGACCCATTCTTTCCACCGGGATCTCACTCGTGGAGATCTTTCATTTAGGTTTTTTTTCCCCCAGAGTGTCTTGGGTTTCCATGCCTGAAATATTCTCATGGGCTTTTCAGCCGGATCCGAATGCCTTTAGGGCTGATTCTGAGGCCAGAGTGCTGTTAGGACATTTGCCATTCTATGGGTCTGCTGTGTATCTCACTTTCCATGTTGGATCATTCTCTCCCTTTTTGATTCTATCAGCTAGTATTTGCAGACACTATTCTTGTTTATGTGATCCCTTTGGTTCTTAGTCCTATCATTATGATCAATTGTGAACAGAAATTGATCACTGGGACTAGTGAGATGGCATTGGTACATGCCACCTCGATGGGATTGAATTCAAATCCCCTGGTATGTTTCTAACTCTACCGTTTGAGGTAAGTCAGCTTGAGCATGTCCTGAATTGCACATCTCTTCCCTCTCTTATTCCCAGGCATTTTTCAAAAGAGGAAATCCAAATGGCCAACAGACATATGAAAAAATGCTGAGGATCACTAACTGTCAGGAAAATGGAAACCAAAACTACAGTGAGGTTTTATCTCACCCCCTTTTAGAATGGCTTTCATACAGAAATCAAAAAACAACAAATGCTGGTGAGGATGTGGAAGAAAAGGTACCCTAATGCACTGTTGGTGGGAATATAAACTGGTACAGCCACTGTGGAAGACAGTATGGAGATACCTCAGAAATCTGAATACAGACCTACCATAGGACCCAGCCATCCTCCTCCTGGGAATTTACCCAAGGGAAATGAAATCAGCATTTGAAAGAGTGATCTGTAACCCCATGTTTATTTCAGCTCAATTCACAGTAGCTAATATATGGGATCAACCCACATGCCTGTCAACTGAAGAATGGATAAAGAAATTATAGGACAGGAATACCATGGAATACTACACAGCAGTAAAAAATGAAATCCTGTCATTTGTAACAAAATGGATGATACTGGAAAACATCATACTTAGTGAAATAAGCTAGTCCCCAAATGACAAATACCATATGTTCCCCCTGACCTGTGAAATCTAATAGAGCACCTAAAAGGCAACTTATAGAAGTGAAATTGACACTTTGAGAAACAATGGTTTTGAACAGCCCTTATCTCAACTGTTGAGGAACATTTTTTCATACTATTTGTTAAACTCTTTACTTAAAGTAGAGTTAATCATATGTATATAAACTTAATTGAAAATAGATATTAGTAAAAAAAGAGTGGGAATAGGAGAGGGAGGAGGAAGAGAGCTGGAAGAGTGGATGGAAGAGCAGGTCCAGTAAAGGATTGACATGTTCCTAAAGTTGTAATTACGAAATGTATGAAGTTTGTATTCCTTAAGTATATGGTTTCTGGGAAGAAAAAAATGTCTGGAAAAGCTTTATCAGTCATTTTCTGCTAGATTATGGGATAATTTTCTGAAAACACTCTGCTAATAAGAGATATTACCATTCTTTGTCCCTGTGAAAAGTAAACAAGCAAAATGCCTTGAGCATCTTCCAAAAATGGTTGCCACGATCATTGCTCTTGACTGTCCTACTTCTGCTTTGATTGGGCAGCTTCTACCTCTTGGTAGCCATTACTTTGATTATGCTTTGTCTTCAGGATCATGTTATTAAAGCTATATTTCACCTTCTGTTACAATTCTTTATAGAATTGCTCCAGGATCTTGATCTCATTGTTTAAATTTTCCATTGAAAGCTCTGTTCTGCATGGAACAGCTATTCTGGGCACAACAGTTTTGAAACTCACTGAGTAGAAAACATGCTCCAATTTAGATTCTACAGCATTTGCTGTTGTTTCTGCTGTTGATCATTGGTCCTCTTCAGTTAGGACACAAATTAAGATTCATTATTTTCTCACAAATTGACGTGATAGTCTGCTACTGTGGGTGTCATCTTCAATATTGTGTCATCATTTCTTAAAATGAGTTATTCATTTGTAAATTGATGATTTGAAGCACTATGCCTATAAAATTTTCATAAAGCATCAATGATTTCTGTTTTAATAAGATGCATTTATTTGAAAGGCAGAGTGACAGAGACAGAAGGAGAGCAAGAGCAGAAGGTGGAGGGGGGGAGAGAGAGAGAGAGAGAGAGAGAACTCTTCCATCTTCTGGCTCATTTCCAAAATTACCACAACAGCCAGGGCTGTACCAGGCCAAAGCTAGTAATTGGGAAACCCAGCAGGGTCTTTGCAATGGTGTCAAGAACATAAGCACTTGGGCTGTCATGCACTGCTGTCCCAGGCACATTATTAGGAAGCCAGATCAGAAGTGGAGTAATCAGGACTTGAGCCAGCACTCTGCTATGGAATGGCCCAACCACTGCACCTCAACACCTGTGCTAGTATCAATAATTTCACCATTCTTCCACCCAAGCATCACCATAAATTGGTTGCTTTTTCTTGCTTTAGTTTTAACAGAATTCATGTTTCTCTGACAGAGGCTCTTTGCAAATGAATGTTTTATGGTACTTAGCACCTCGAAGTAAATCCTGTCCAGACATTTTATAATAAGTTATAGGAATTTATTTTGGTGCAAAAATATATTATCATAACCATGCCTAATTTTTCAAAATGCACATTTTAATAAGCTTTGTAAACATTGCTCATAAGATCAGAAATAATCAAAGCCAGGATTAAAACGAAGCAAGACTAGAAATAGAAAAAGAGGAATCTCGGATGATGGTTAAGACTTCCTTCTCATTCTCATTGAATCAAGTATTAAAATGTATTTATCCCATTAAATACTCAGTTTCTCTTCCTGAATTGCTGCAGTTGGTCCCAAGAATGTAGAATAGAAGACAAACCTGATAAAAGCAAGAAGATATCACAGATAATGACAATTTGAGAAAGAAGTATATGGAATCCTTGCCTTTGGAAGGCACTAAAACTGTTCTTCCAATTTATAGAAGTCAGTGTGTGTTCATTCAACAAATTGTCTTTATGCACACTTATTATTTGTCATGCACAAGAAACAAGACACAAGCTCTGCCCTTCCAGAGTTTACAGTCTAAGAACAGAGATAAACACATACAATATTGTAAATTTCTGGAATAAGGGAGTTATGCTTTACTCGTATATTTGTCTCTCTTTCCTTCCCAAATCTATACTGGCAGATATTACCACCATTGTTCCAAAAATGTTCAGTAACTTTAATGAGGGAATTAATGAATTTATAGAGGAATAGATAACACTTCCATGAAAACTCTATATGTAAAAAGCCTCATTAGAAAGAAAATTTAAAAATTTTGCATGACAAAGTTCTAACTTTATTGTAAAGATGATATTAACAGAATCTTTCACTTGTTCAGGTCTTCTATTTCATACAGAGCTCTTTACATATTGTCAAAAATCTTTCCAATACCCTCAAAGTTCTCCATGGAGAAACTTGAAACATGAGAAACATGTAGAACACCATAAACTACACCAATGTTTGTCAAAATAAAAATACACAGTAATATATGGCTAATGAATTTTGAGAAAGAAGTTTCATGGAGGAAAGGAGACACTAGCCCTCTGTATTAGTCCATTTTCTGTAGCTACAACAGAATACCTGAGACTGGGTAATTTATAAACAAGAGAAACTTATTCTGGAGACTACGAAGTTCAAGAGCAAGGTGCTGGCATCTACGAAACACTTCAGGCTGTACCATAACATGGCGGAAGTCAGATGGACAAGGAAGCATAGGAGGCAGAGCCCAACTCTTACTTCTTGTCAAGAGCCCAATCCCATTGCAACTAAACCATGCACAATGACAACTGCATTGATTCACTCATGGGGACAGAGGTCTCACAGCTCTCTTAATTGATCCTACATTTTGATACTGCTACAATGTCAATTAAATTTCAGCATGAGTTTTAGAGAGGACATTCAAACCATAGTGCCCTAATAGACCTAAGCATACCATGAAGCTGCAATAAAGATGTGATGAGAGGAGATAGATAAAGTGATGAAAGAAAATTTGTAGCTCAGAAACAGAGTTAAAGAAATAAAATAGTCAAAATAAGTATGAAATATATATTGTAGATCAGAGTATAATATAAAATTATTTTTAAAGGTGCTAGAAAAACTGACAAATATTTAAGAAAAAATATTTTCCACTCTCGAATTTTAGCTTGATCAACAAATTATATGTAGAACAAAAGAAAGGCCAAAAAAATCAAAGAAATTATAAACACATACACATTGTCTCTAGAGATAAGGAGACTTTTATTGCTCAGAAGTGACGCAAGAACTCACAAAGAACATGACAAAGAAGTGGTTATAAAATGTTAAAATCAATATGTTCAAAACTTTACCAAAATTAAAAGTAAATAAAAAATATTGGCAACAAATGTAACAAAGGATGAATTATTTGGTCTACTAAAAACTTATAAAAATAAAGAAAATATCACAAACTTACATGGAGAAACAGAAATGGACAATTTATGAACATAAAACCAAATTGCTAATAAGCACATGAAAAAATACTTTATATCAAAGGCTACCAAGATGATATATATTTGCCCACAAGCCAGGAACAAGTCCCAGATCACACAATGAAGAATAAGCAGGAATTACAGGCAAAATTTCTCTCATATTATGAGATCAGAGAATTTAATTTTGTTTCACCTAGTGCCCTAATGTCAAGCCTCAGATTTCTTAAGTTCAATGCTCTGGAGGGTCTACTTATTAGGCTGTGTCTTCAAAACACAGTAACCTAATGTTACAGAAAAGATTTGTATAAGAATGGATGGGTAGATGAATGGATAGATAGATCAAAACACCTTAGCACCATTTATGAATGCAACGTATAACAGAATATTTTTAAATTTATTTATTTATTTATTTGACAGAGTTAGACAGTGAGAGAGAGAGAAAGACAGAGGGAAAGTGTCTTCCTTCCATTGGTTCACTCCCCAAATGGCTGCCATGGCCAGAGCTACACCGATCTGAAGCCAGGAGCCAGGTGTTTCGTCCTGGTCTCCCATGCAAGCGCAGGGGCCCAAACACTTGGGCCATCCTCCACTGCCTTCCCGGGCCACAGCAGAGAGCTGGACTGGAAGAGGAGCAACTGAGACTAGAACCCAGTGCCCATATGGGATGCTGGCACCGCAGGCAGAGGATTAACCAAGTGAACCATGGTGCTGGCCCCAACAGAAGAATATTTTAAAACTACAAGAAAACAGAAATAGAGAAGTTCAAAATATTTATGAATAACAAACAAAATATATTCGGATAAGATGATATAGATAAAGCCATGTCTAGAATTTGGCTTTGGGAAAAAAAAAGTGCTTTATAAATAGAAGAGAAGATCCTGGTAAGACAGAAAGTAAGACTTCACATCAAATTCTCAAAGAGATTGGATAGTTCTCGGAAGGTACATTCATGCAGAACATGAATGAGTATTTAACTGGTGGAAGCATCCATCTGATTGCTATGCATTGTAGCAGAAAGCAGAACACAATGCTACAAGAGCCACAAACCCTTACATTTGAATTGAGATGGGATGGAATTCTAGGAAAAGCCAGTTGCAAAAGACAGAATGCTTAGGTACTAGTTCTCAAGGTAGATCAAAGACAGACCCCAGTAAACCACAAAACAAGCTGGGAAAGAATTGAGAAAGATGTTCAAAAACAAACAAGAAAATTTGTTCAAAAACAAACAAGAAAATCTAAACCAAAAAGAAAGAAGGAAGAGTTATATGTAGTGAGTGGTTAACAGAAAGAAATGCCTTAAATAAATCAAGAAATATGATGGTGAAACCACACAGATGAACAACTAAGAAATTACTAGAGAATTCAATGAAAGTTATTTTGTTAGAGTAGGAGAACATAAATCAGATTACTGTAGAGTGAAAAGTCAATGTGGAAGAAAAAAAATGATATAAAGCATTTCTTCAAAATGTTTGATGGTATAGGAATAATTGGATAGCATTGAAGTCAATTGATGAATTAAAAAAATGAACAAATGAGTTAATAACTACCAAAGCAATATATATATAAATTTCCTTATTGTTATGGCAATTAATCCTGGATAATTTTTTTTATTTTCAATAAATTGTTTTAATTTTTTTATTAAAAAACCTAAATATGCTTCAATATTTTTTTAAACTTTTATTTAATGAATGTAAATTTCCAAAGTACGACTTATGGATTACAATGGCTTCCCCCCCATACCGTCCTTCCCAACCACAACCCTCCCCTTTCCCACTCCCTCTCCCCTTCCATTCACATCAAGATTCATTTTCGATTATCTTAATATACAGAAGATCAGCTTAGTATACATCAAGTATGGATTTCAACAGTTTGCTCCCACACAGAAACATAAAGTGAAAAATAATAGATGATTTTTTTTAAATGATGATGAAATCAGAGCAGACCTATTGTCATGTTTAATCCCAGTGAGAGTCAAGTTGGGAATTGATAATTTCTTTTTTTTTTTTTTTACAGAGGATCAGTTTAGTATGCATTAAGTAAGGATTTCAACAGTTTGCACCCCCATAGAAACACAAAGTGAAATATATTGTTTGAGTACTCGTTATAGCATTAAATCTCAATGTACAGCACATTAAGGATAGAGATCCTACACGAGGAGTAAGTGCACAGTGACTCCTGTTGTTGACTTTACCAATTGACACTCCTGTCTATGGCATCAGTAATCTCCCTATGCTCCAGTCATGAGTTTCCAAGGCTATGGAAGCCCTCTGAGTTCTCCGACTCTTATCTTGTTTAGACAAGGTCATAGTCAAAGTGGAGGTTCTCTCCTCCCTTCAGAGAAAGGTACCTCCTTCTTTGATGACCTGTTCTTTCCACTGGGATCTCACTCGCAGAGATCTTTTGCCAGAGTGTCTTGGCTTTCCATGCCTGAAATACTCTCATGAGCTTTTCAGCCAGATCCAAATGCCTTTAGGGCTGATTCTGAGGCCAGAGTGCTATTTAGGACATCTGCCATTCTATGAGTCTGCTGAGTATCTCACTTCCCATGTTGGATCACTCTCCCCTTTATTTACTCCATTGGTTAGCGTTAGCAGGTACTAGACTTGTCTATGTGCTCCCTTTGACTCCCAGTCCCTCCACCATGACCAACTGTGAACTGAAACTGATCACCTGGAACAGTGAGATGGCATTGGTACATGCCACCTCGATGGGATTGAATTGGAATCCCCTGGTATGCTTCCAACTCCACCACTTGGGGCAAGTCAGCCTGAGCATGGAAGAGATGTATAATTTGCTTCAATATATTTATAGTCTTCTTATATCATTATTAGTAACTGCAGGACCCTAATATCTACTAGACTTTTGTAAATCAGTTGTTCTGACCTGCCATTCCAGTTCTCCAATGCAGAATTTTTTTAACATGTGTTAAGCAGCAGTAACTTTATTTCAAGGTTCAAGGTCTTCTTTTTTTTTTTTTTTTTTTTTTTTTTTTTTTTTTTTTTTGACAGGCAGAGTGGACAGTGAGAGAGAGAGACAGAGAGAAAGGTCTTCCTTTTACCTTTGGTTCACCCTCCAATGGCCGCCGTGGCCGGTGTACCACGCTGATCCGAAGCCAGGAGCCAGGTGCTTCTCCTGGTCTCTCATGTGGGTGCAGGGCCCAAGAACTTGGGCCATCCTCCATTGCACTCCCGGGCCATAGCAGAGAGCTGGACTGGAAGAGGGGCAACCGGGACAGAATCCGGCACCCCGACTGGGACTAGAACCTTGTGTGCCAGCGCCACAGGCAGAGGATTAGCCTATTGTGCCACGGCACTGGCTTATTTCAAGGTCTTTAGATTTGGTTTTACCCATGTAACTCTTGCCATGTAACCCCTTTTGTCAGCTATACCTTTCTACAAATAGCCTTTAGAGACATTCTTTTCATATATATGTGCCTCACAGAAAGATCACCCTTATTACAGGGTTATAGAAAGAAATGTAATGAATAGAAATGATTAAAAACAAAACTCCTAAATGTTTAGAAAAGCCCTATGCTTCTTGTGTAAGCATTTTTGTTAAATTCACAGGCAATGTATAAGGGAAAGGAATGGGGAACAAGTCTCACAGTCATCTAAGTTGCCCATTTCCATTCTAAATCTTGCTTTTGTTTATAATTCTCCTGCAATGATTTTCTTGCTCCTTCATCTACTCCATTTCTGATTACTATGCATTCTTTTTAGGGCTACATCAGGAATCCTATAGAGTGAGTTGTAGCCATGCTTCTGCTCAGGAGCAGCTATCTGTTTTGAATATACCCAGAGGGTCATGACTCAGACACCCTCTAAGAAACACACACCAGATAGCTACCTGACACTGGATTCTGTAATGAAGAAAGATTGTGCCTCATGGAGCCTCCTAATCAATTGTGCTCATGCCAGGATAGGGCAAGTATGTTACCTAACAGAAGATACATTCTAACAGGGAACCCAAAACTTCAATGTAGTAGAAATACAATTGGACCATTAATCTAGCACCTGAACTCACATTCTCCATAACTCAGGGCTTCCAAGGCCTGGTTCTATATGGTAGAGAATGCTTAAAACCCCGGGTGCCGGCGCCCCTGTGGAGGATTAGCCTAGTGAGCCACCACGCCGACCAACTAAATCTTATTCTTTGTCAAAACAGTCCACTGGGGGCCAGCGCTGTGGTGTAGCAGGTTAATGCCCTGGCTTAAAGCGCTGGCATCCCATATGGGTGCCAGTTCTAGTCCCGGTTGCTCCAGTTTCAATCCAGCTCTCTGCTATGGCCTGCGAAAGCATTAGAAGATGACCTAAGTCCTTGGGCCCCTGAACCCATGTGGGAGACTCAGAAGGGGCTCCTGGCTCCTGGCTTTGGATTGGTGCAGCTCCAGCCATTGCGGCCAACTGGGGAATGAACCATCGGATAGAAGACCTCTCTCTCTCTCTCTCTCTCTCTCTCTCTCTGCCTCTCCTCTCTCTGTCTAGCTCTGACTTTCAAATAAATAAATAAATCTTTAAAAAAACAGCCCATTGAGCTAGTGTTGGCTCACTTCAGTCTGATTCTGGGCTCATGAGGTAACCCTTCCAAACACTCACCCCAACACTCCACCGTATGATAAAATGGAAAAAGAGACCGTAGTAACCTTTCTAGACTTTCTGGCCACTCCACTTACTGCTCTATGAAACCCTGTGCCTCTTCTGCTACCACTTCAGTAAAACTTGAATAATAATATTGGTGTCTCATAGACATATAATTGAGAAGACCAAAATACTTTAAAATATGTGCAAGGTATCCATTCGCAACCAATGTTCAATAATCATAGCTTCATCACTATTTTTCTCATAGACTCTTGTTACCAAAATCTGAGGTACAAACCAGCTCTTTCAATGTTTGCATTTGATACTTATGGCAAGATATTATATAGTTCAAGAAAATAGCAGAAAATAAAAAGAATCAGTTGTGTTCTCCTTCAACTAACCCTTCAAGCTCATTGTGTCAAAAACAAAACAGAACGAAACAAAAGACCTTCATACCTGCAACAATTCTTTCAAAGTTTTCATCTGTTTGTGTTTCTTTGAGGCAGGTTGAACAGTCAAACTCCCCACATCTCATGTCCTCTCCTGCTCCTCTCTCTGGAATGTTATATTAAAATACCTTGGAGACATCCTTTTAGATTAATAATTTGGAGCCAAAAATGTCTGTTTCATTTTATTTGTTTTCTCCTATTTTGATAAAGTGGCAAATATCACCTGCCTGTCCCTTAAGTATTTAGTGTTTAATTTCTTTCCTTACCAAGAAAATAGCATATACAGTAATTCTTCCTCTACTGTATATAAATTCCAAATGCTATCTTAGAGAATTATGAAATAAAAATGAATGCTTTTTTAAAGCATTTATGGAGACTGGGGAATAAATGATAGAATTTTCTTATATTTCTTGTATATGCAGATAACAGATACATTTAATGCAAGAAGGAAATAGAATTTTAATAGAATTTTTAACTAAAGATCTTGAAACAAAACTAGACATACATTTTAATTGAATTTCTGGCTCAAATTACAGCAAACCATTATAAATCATTAGGAATCAGTTTTAAAACTGCTTTCACTTTTCTCCGTATTACAAACACAGAGGTAAGGTTTTACAGCTTCAGATAAGTGTTAATAAATTACCCGAATTTCAAAATTAATGGCTGCCCGGCTGCTTTGGGGAGATATCATTGTGTTTCATGAATATTTTGATTTTGTGATTAGATCAAAATGCACTGAATTCCTAAACAGTCATAACCAAGGTCTGCTGATCATAAACTGTTCTTTTTTAATAAATTATATTCCTCACAAATCTGCTGATATGGAATAATTAGAAATTGGTTGCCTGCATTTACTGTAATATTTGCATGACTTTAGATCTCCACCTACTGATCTAGAGGCTGGCAGGAAATGTACATTTTGTACATTTCTAAATATACCTTGCCTGCAGAGATAATGGTTTATATTGTGATGGTAAGAAGGTTTTTATTTGCAAAAAACAAAGAGGTGTCACTTGCCAGTTCTGGAAGACATTGATTAGGCAGTTTATGTCATTCCTATTCAGAACTTATTATTTACAGCTTTCTTGCTTCCTTTCCTTTGTAGCAGATAAAGATCTGTATCTTGTAAACTGCTTAAGGATAGTCTATTTTGTCTTTTTAGGGAGTCTTAAAATACATTTTATGGAATGCAAGCATCCTGAAACTAAATGTAAACTGAGTAAAATACAGGATCCCAACCGAATATATATCTCCAAGGAAAATCTATAAATTAACTGGTACATAAATAGCTACGTGGGGAGGGAGGGTGGAATCCCTGTGTGAACTCATCCTCTGCTGTGTAGAGAACATGCATCTAAATCTGAACCTGTATAACCAACTGCAGAATCTGAAAACTAAGTGCAGTCAATCTGGAGAAACCCCTGATTGCAGATACCTTAAACTGTTGTTGTTTTTAAAATGCACTTATTTATTTGAAAGGCAGAGTTACAGAGAGAGAGAGAGAGAGAGAGAGAGAGAGAGAGAGAACTTCCATTCACTGGTTCCCTCCCCAAATGGCTTCAACAGCCAGGGCTACACCAGGTTGAAGCCAGGAGCCAAGAGCTTCTTCCAGGTCTCCCACATGGGTGCAGGGACCCAAGCACTTGGGCCATCTTCAGCTGCTTTCACAGACCATAGCAGAGAGCTGGATTGGAAGAGCAGCAGATGGAACATGAACTGGTATCCATCTGCGATGCCCTGCTGCAGGCAGTGGCTTAACCCATTACACCACAACACTGTACCAACGCTATTTTTTCCTTTTAAATTTTATTGGCTCTTATAAAGTTGAATGACTCCAGGAGCTAAAATTTTTAGACTACCCAATATCGTAGTGCTTATGGAACATTTATGAAAGCCTTGTTGAGAGAGTAGTTTTCAACAAAGGGTCAAGAATAGTTCTTGGTAAAATCCAAACAAATTCAGGAGGAGAGTGCATGAGACTCTGCTGCTGCTTCCACTGGGAAACACTTTGTTCATTCTAGAACTGGTACTATTGGCTTCCTCTGAGCCTTCACAAGCTAGGACCATGGAGTCCTAAGATCCTAACCCTGTGAGTTTAATCCCAATGCAGGAAATCATTCTATGATTCTTCCAAAGTAAGATTGGGCTCAGCCAGTTGTGGTTCATGGCACCTGGCATTTTATCAAAGAGTTTTCAGATCTGGCCAGTCACAATGGCTCACTCTTGAGATTCACAGCAACTCCTCAACTAACTGCAAACACAAGGGGAATAAAAATGAATGGCTAGATTCAAATGCATAAGTATCCACAGCAAAGATTTCAGTGAACAATGTCCATCTTTTTAATTAATAAAAAGACTAACCTAGCAAGAGCACAAATGCTCAGTTGTCTGTAAGCAGAGGGAGGATTGGATAATATTCACATTGATAATTGGGAAGCCAGTCTTACTATAGCATATTATATGAGCAAAAATATTTAAGAATCTACCCCAAAATCCTAATGAGAATCCATGAAAGCTAATAAGAAATTCAGCCCATAAAGAAAAACTAACAAGGTATCTACCTCATAAGGCTGTCACGTGGATTAAATGAGACAGAGTATATGAGATGCTTAGGCACCTAAAATAGAATAAACTATAACTATTAAACTTATAAAAATGTAGAAATGTGAAAGGTTTTATAGAGACAAACTTTCGGTATGAATTTTTTTTTCATCAGACTTCCTTTACATATCATTCTATTTAATCCTCCGCCTGTAGTGCTGGCACCCTGGGTTCTAGTTTTGGTTGGATTCTGTCATGGTTGCTCCGCTTCCAGTCCAGCTCTCTGCTGTGGTCCGGGAAGGCAGTGGAGGATGGCCCAAGTGCTTGGGCCCTGCACCCGCATGGGAGACAAGGAAGAAGCACCTGGCTCCTGGCTTCGGATCGGGGCAGCACCAACTGTGGTGGCCATTTGGGGGGTGAACCAATGGAAGGAAGACCTTTCTCTCTGTCTTTCTCTCTCTCACTGTCTGTAACTCTATCTGTCAAATAAATAAATAAAATCTTTAAAAAAAAAAAAAAGAAAAGAGAATTTGTAGAACACTGATGTTTGTTACAGTTGAGAATGGAAGAATACAAACCATGATTTTATAAGGGTAATTCTGGGCCTCATTAACTTAAACCTCTAAGAAGAGTCCCCTCTTTTTATGTTTATATTATGATAATATGTATTAGGTCTATATCTTTAAGATAATTCCTCTCTTCCAGGATCTTGCAAATTCTTCTTCAGTGGGCATGTCACCAAGGTACCTGAATGTCCCTCGGGTAAGAAGATTATTATAGATAGCCTAAATGGACTGAAGTAGAGCCAAGGAGACTACATGGTCCCATTCTGATGTGGCAGTGAGCTAAATCAACATTCTTTAAATTTCTTCTTATGTGGGAGGGTATTTGGTGCAGCAGTTCAGATGCCACATGGGATGCCCGCATCCCATATTGTGCACCTGGGTTTGAATCCTCACACCACTTCTGATTCCAGCTTCCTGCTGATGTGCATCCTGGAACGCAGCAGGTACTGGCTCAATACTTGGGTCCTTGCCACCCACATGGAAGACCTGGACTGAGTTCCTGGTTTCTAGCTTCAGCCTGGCCCAGCCTTGGTTATTGTGGGCATTTGTGGAGTACACTATCAAGATGGAGAATTTCTCCCTCACCCTGTGTGTCTCTGTCTCTAACTCTGTCTCTATCTCTATCTCTATCTCTATCTCTACCTCTATCTCTACCTCTATCTCTACCTCTATCTGTACCTCTAGCTCTAGCTCTAGCTCTCCCTATCATCTCCCATGGATCCAGAGCTGTAAATGGGATTTAGATCAGGCTTTTTATCCCTAGTCCAGTGTTTTTTCACACTTCCAGGATGCTGAAGACAGAAGACTCCATGAAGAAATGTACGTAGGCTCTATGACCAGGTAGACTGGGGATAATTCCAGGTTGTCCACTTTGTAGTCACATATCTGTGAACCAGGCACTTTAATCTGAGCTGTATTTACAAGATAGGCATATCTACACTTGTTTCATAAGGTTGTGACAAAAATGGCTATGAGAAAATTGTGTCTGTTAGATATTACATATTCGACAAATATGAATTTTCTTCACATTTCCTCTTGATAATGAACTTCCCTCCTAACAGTGACTCATGTTCAGAAGAACTCCTCTGTAGCTGTCACATGAGGGAATATTACTCAGCCATTAAAAAGAATGAAATTCTTTAAATTTCTTTGTTGTGTTTTGCAACCAAATGGATACAACTGGAGACAATTATGCTTAGTGAAATAAGTCAGTCCCAAAAAGACAAATATCCTATGTTTTCTCTAATATGTGTAGTTAATATACAATACAGAAAATTATAAGAATGAAACTGACCACCTATGATTTGATTGTTGTTTATAGTCTATATTCCTGTGGAACAGTGGTCTTTACACGTTTTACTTGTTGAACATTATGGTTAGTGGCGCATTAAGCCTATGATTAGAGAGTCAATTGTAAGTATATTGTTGCAAAAATTAGAAAAAAGGAAATAGGATGGGTTGAGGGAAAGAAGTATGATTATCTGTTTAGAATTATATCTATGAAATATGTTACATATGTTCTCTTTATATTAATATAAAATGTTTTAAAAAGAGAATCAACTTTGAAACACTCTTTCAGTGCTTTGTGATGTTGAACACTTAACACAAGTAGGGGAACTAAGATGTGCGCAGTACCAAACATGGGATGAATAAAAAAGGTAATATTTCTGTTAGTCACATTGTCATGATTTTTAATTTATCAGAATTTCATAGAAAAAAGTTTCTTGAGCTCTACAAAACAGATCAAAACAAAGAGTAAATACATTTTAAAACAAAAAGAGTAGCAAAAGTTCCAGGAGAGGTAACAACACATATTGAGGGAATATTAATATAGCTATGAAGAAACATCCCATAGGTCCCAATCTTTCTAATGGAAATTAAATGTACAGTTTTATGTAACTCAGTTCGATATTCACGAATTAGCAGACTTATAAAAATGGAGAGAAAGTTATTAGTAGTATAAAACAAAGAGTCTCTAATTGCATACAAGTTTCCTATCTTCAGCACAGAATAGATTTAAAGGTACTTGACAAATTAAGAAACTAAAGCAAAGTAAAAAAAAAAAAAAATCCAGCTAATGCTATTTTCCAAGAAGGAATTGGTAGAGAAGAGAGATAACCCAACTGCCCTTCCCAAAGCTGAAGGCTGAGGTTATTATTATTTGCCTTGAAGAAAGAGCAAAAGGAAATAACAGTTCAGAAGAGAGGATATGGGGAGACTAAAATGTCGGGCTTCAACTGTGGAAAAAAATGCTTTTGCCAAGAAATCCAAAAATAGTGGGATTTGATAAAAAGTAGTCATCAAAAAGGTGGAAACATCTAGGTCATTTCTAGATTTGTTTTCAGATTGGGGACCCAGACCATAATCATCAACATCTAAAGTACAATAATTATATATTTTTTGCCTTCCATGATTGCTAGCATTTGAGCTGAAAACAAGACAGCAATACCCAAGCTTGCCTCTGTGGCCACACCTGAGTGACTCCAGAAAAATAGGACTCTGATGGTTATGATACAATATAATGCATTTCATTCAGCTTCATTGATAAAGCTCGCCTTCTCTCTTGAATTTGCAAAAAGTTATCATCCACAACTCAGAATGGGGACTAAATACTTGCAATGGCTCCATTTCCTAGGAATTTAACAAGAACTGGAGACATTTACAGAATCATAAGAGGTCAAGGAAACTTTTTATTAGGATAAGCTTAAACTTTATTCTAAAGTTTGGGTCACTGACTTTTGACATCAAATGCCCTTCAACTATATTATGAACTCCTTGAAGATAGTAAATAAGATATTGATAAGCTGTTTTTGAAGTGATATGATGGTGTTGAGAATCTCCAAATTATAATACTACATTATTTCTCTTATAAAAATTCATTTACTTCAACTGAAAATATAAGCAAGTGCTTTAGTGTTAGACCAGGTAGGTTGGAGCCCAGGGTGCTAGCTGTATTCAGCGGTATAGCTCTTGGTGATTCAATTCTTTTTTTCACAAGTTGAAATCATTTGTGCCTTGCTCAAAGTATATGTTCAAAAATTTAAGTTGATTGCATAAACATACACAGAGACACATTTATGTGACTTCTTTACCCACAGGGAAGTGACTGCTATACCATTGGGGAGGTTATTTTCAGGAAATAATAAAATAAAGGCATCAAATTTTGTCTCATGTAGCAATCATCGAAGAAACTAAGATATGCACAGCAAACAAATGGGAAGCCTGGGCATTAAAAAAAATGACATCTAAAAGGCCCTGAGGCAGACATTGTGCTGTAAAGGGCAGCTACAAGACTTGTTGCGAAGAAATAGGGAGTTTCTAACAGAAGCTCCAACATTGGGAATTGCTGATAACAGGATTCTATGGCCTACGGATTCCAGGATTTGGATTCCAAACCTTTGCAAACACTTTAAAAAGCCCCTGACATAGACACACTGTGCTGGACAGGTGAGCTACAGAAGGTGTTCCGAGGAATTAAAGAGCTTTTAACAGAAGCTCCAACATTAGGAACTCCTGAGCAAGCCATTGATAGAATGATCCTCTTTAGATCAGTTACAGCTTCAATGAAAGGGATCGTCCCAGATGCTGCTGAACACAACTACCTCAGCGAAATTAGGGCTAAATGTCTACCTCTTAAGTCTTCACAGGTGAGCCTTTACAGGCCTCACATCAAGACCGCTGCACCTTGAGGCAGAAATGCTGGGCCTGCCTCCTCTTTTGATTCTCTCTGGGAACTGTTATTGCCAATAAAACTCTTAATGGGTTCTTGTATTATAATTTTCTACACTCAAGCTAAATGGGTTTTATAATCTACATAAGGGTAGCCAATCACCACCCAATATCTGGGAGTCTGTAAGATATGTTCTTTTCATCTCAAGGGCCACCCCACTTACAATTGGTCTTGTTCCAGTTTTTGCTTATGCTAATTAACAAACATATATGTTTCAGAACTCAACAACTTCCGGGGGTAACCAACTATGCAGGGGACACAGCCATTGGCGGTGATCAAAACTGCTCCAGCTCACAAAGTGAGTTTGTTAGATAAGATAGGTCGAGACTTCCAGACCCAGGACAGGCAAGACCTGCACTAGGCCCCTCTTAAGCAGGAAGCAGCCATAGAAGACTTGATGATTCTATGCTGTTCAACGTCCTTTAGGATAAAGGGAATTTACTCTCTGAGAGGGAAATGTTGTAGGCAGGCATAAAGTGACTAGGTCTGTAAGCTGGACACCACACCCTCCACCATGCTCCCTGTGTAATCCCAGCACCTACCTGACCACACCTGTGTGCCCACCTGCCAATCAGGGTAATTAACCACGCCCCTTTGGAAATGGATTAAAGGCCTGGAACATGGGGGGCCGGCCCTTTTGCCCTTTTTGCCATTGAGGACCCTTGTTGCCCTGTGCCTTCGGGCCACCCCACCCCATGCTTTCCGGCCTGCAACTCCTCACCATGGCTGGCTCCTGGTGCTTCGGATGAATCCAGATTTCCCTCTTTCTTCTAGATAGAGTCCTCACTCTCCTATGCATTTCTCTCACTAAATACAAAGCTTACAAATTAAAAAAATAAAATAAAAAATAATTTAAAAATCTGAAAGGAAAAATACAGAAATACAGGAGCATTTCCTCCTTGCAGGCCTTGATACACATTTTGAAAGTGAAAAGTATGTTCACACTCCTCATAGGCATCGAGGTTTCTCACAGCTACCCACCAAATTATTGCCAAAAGCATGATATCTGACCTTCTTTAAACTGAATATTGATCCCTAAGTACTATAATATCCATAGCATCTACAGAAATGATGGAAGGAAAGAATACATACTGTTAGGAAAGCATCCTCTCTCTCTCTCTCTCTCTCTCTCTCTCTCATTAAAATTCACGATCTATACATTCCCATTCATGAAACAAATCTGTGATTTCAAATATATGAAACTTTATGCTACATGCACTTTCAAGAACTTCATGGCTGAATTTTCTATATTTTTATGTACCTACTAAGTCCTAGTTACTTATCTAAAGATGACAAATATTTGTTGAATTGATACAATCCAGAGCCTACTTGTAATTCAATAATATAAGGCAAAAACAATTGCTAAAAACCCAGACACAAAATAAATGGTAAAAATGTTATGAAACATCAGTCTTGCCCATTATTAATCAAAGCTACTACACTAAAACAAAGTCTTCTCATTTGCATAAAACCAAAATTTGCACAACTGTGATTTAAAGGCACTTTAAGGGTTTGTAAGACTCATGGTAGGATCCCATTTTCCATAGGGCTACAGGCAACGTTAGAAGTTTGGACTGCTCAGCTTATCAGAGGTGGTACATCTTCCTGAGTCCCAGTGTTGTTAATCAAGATAGATGGCAGACTAGTTAATGCTGCTGTTAGTAAGACTGTGGCAAAGATTAGAAGGTTATCAAACAGATATAAACAGGAGTTCTAGGATTCCTATCTAACATATGAAATTAACAACTAATAGGTATCTTTCTTTGATAGTTGATTTGATTGAGTGCATGTGGATAAAAGTCAACAAGTGAACAACTTGATTGTCTGCTGAATTAATAGAATGGAAGGACTTTAAATGGTTCTGAAAGCTAATTTAATTCAGAAACCTCTGTGAGGTTCCAGCTCTTTTGTGAAACGAGTGAATAAAATGTTGGCAATTCATTCAGAATAAAAATGTGAGCATTAGCTTCTTCTGTTCTTAGAATTTAAAAAAAAACATATTTGGAAATGGTTTATTCAAGGAGGAAACATTAAACTTATGAGTATGTTCATATTATCCTCTAAATAAACACTGAAAATTAAAATAAAGGAAAGCTGCCCTTCAAAAATTAGCCTGGAGCTTACAGTCATTTCTATCTCAATCTCTCTCTTACATTTGTCTTCTCAGACATTTTCATTTGTTTGTATTTCCTTCTCTAACAATTAAAAAATTCCCTTTCCTGGGCCCATTTAAATTTCAATTGCCAATGTAAATGGGTTGTTTCCACCCTTGGTGGGCATTTCTCAGACTGCTGTAGTATTCCTGGAATCATGCTCTAGGACAGACTACAGCACTGGCTTAGGCTCAACTCACTTCATCATTAAACTCCTACCACCATGGTTTTCCCTGTTCTCACTTTCCCAAGCTTCTTTCTTCCTCAGGAAACTCATTTGTTCCCTCCTTACCTGCATGTCTGCACAGATCTCACTACCTCCTTAAACCACAGGTGAAATCTCTCTCCCAACTGCCCACCGCCCACTCCATACCTGCTCCTGCCTGAAGACACACATAGCACCTTCTGCTTCTCTTCCAGGCCACTGCTGTATTAAGATAAGCAGGTAAACAGAGGTGCCATGCCTTTCTTTCCTATGGAACTGCAAACTCAATGCAAGATGATGCCAGAGGATAAGGAAGAAGTCAAGTCAGAGGTTGTTTCTGAACCAACCCAAACTCAAAGCTAACCTCTGCTTTGCATTGACTAGGATCCACTTGGGAACCCTTCCAGAAAATATGTCAAAATCAGAAGTCAGGGCAGGTGTTCTGCACAATGGCTAACGTCGCTGCTTGGGGCACCCACATTCCACATAGTAGAGCTTGGTTCGAGTCTGGGCTGCTCCACTTTCTAGCCAGCTTCCTGCTAGTGCACATCCTGGAAGGCAGCAGGTAATGGCCCATGTCCCTGAGTCCCTACACCCACATAGGAGATCAGGGAGGAGTTCCTGGCTTCTGGTTTCAATCTGGCCCAGCTATGGCTGTTACAGGCATTTGAGAGTGAACCAGTGGATGGGGAATTCTCTCTCTCTTTCTCAAGTAAGACAAAAATAAACAAATAAAAATAAAAGTCAGGAGTCTATTCAGTTTGACTCTTTCCCCATATCAGGCTCCTTTTCATTGTTAGCAAAATGGAACAGTCCTATCTATGGTGTGATCTACACCCTGGACACTATCCTAGGCCCTAGCCCCCACCACCACGGCTAGAAGCCAGGTGACCACATGGCCCAACCACAGGTGTCAGCTCCACCCCCACCCTAATGGGATTCACAGCTCCTACTTCCCTGCCCCACCCCAGCAAAGTTTTAAGAGGACCTGTTCCTGAACACGTGCTTCTCTCTCTCTCTCTCGATCTCTTTCTCTCTCTGTCTCTCCCTCTCTCTGTTTATCTCTCTTGATCTCTCTCTTATTCTCTCCTTCTCACTCTTTTCCTTCTTTGCTCCTTCTCTCCATTCCGTTGGATTTCCAACCCTTTCCCTTACTCCAGGTTTGATGTGTTTTGTGCAGCTTTGCAGTCATGTCTTCAGTGATGCCTCCAAAGGGAACAGCCACGGACGCACCTGCTGAACGTTAATAGTGTATTTTAAGTCCCAGGCTACCTTATACCTTCTCCTCTCCTCCAACATTTTTTTCTACAAAAATCTAACATTGATGTTTTCATGTTCCTTTACTTAAATCAAGCCTTTCTCCTCAATGAAAAAAATAACACAATTTATAATTTCAAAAAAATTCAAATAATTATTCAAATTCTAGTTGGAACAAAGCATAGGACATAACCTTAAATGGAAAAGGCCAGATTCAAAACTGTTGATATAGAAAGAACCTTGCTGTGCCATTTCAGAATAGTAATCTGTGAATAGTAAAAAGAGGGGAAATACAATAAGATGTCAAGTTTGGTTACTGCTGAGCAGTTAATTCTTGTATCGTCTTCTGTGTGATTTTCTGTATTTCCTACACTTTTTAATGATCATGCAATACTTCTAAAATTAAATGAATAAGCCATTTAAACTTATAAACAATGTCATGCACATATACATACTACATAATCACTTTCACCTCCCAACTTTCTTTTTACCCTCACAAATACCTCCAAGTACATGTTCACAAAGCAGTGCTGTACAGATCCTGAGTGTGCCCAATCCCCAATTTGCATCAAGAGTGTAGGCTGTGGCGGTAGCCTGCAATGATTTTAATTCTAGGTCTGCTGATTTGTAATTTGTTACCTTCAATAAAGCACTTAACCAACTTCATCTGTAGCCTCATCTATAAAAAGGGAGATAGTAATTCTATTCATTTTTATTTAAACAAATATCCTGTGCTCTCCCACAAGTGGCCAGAACTGCGAGTTCCATCCTGATTCACTGTATTTCAAAAAGGAACCCTCTGCGCTGGAAGTTGGAAATGGATTTCTGGTCTTGAGTAGTAGAGATTATTAATCTTCCCTCATGAAACAAAGAATAAGAATTGCTTTGAACATGCACACATTAAGGTCCAAGTAATTCCACAGCATTAAGAGGAACCTTGAGATCTAGAATACTACATTTTAAGGAAGTTGTCAATATCTGGATAACACACTAATCACAGAGATGGGGGTAGGAGCTGCCTCTCAGTGACAACAGAAAAAATGAAATCATAAAGTTTTTGTTTTAAAGATCAGGAAGGAAAAACCTGAAGTATTTCAAATATTTTTAGTTAAAATATGGTTAGTAGGTATATGAAAATTAATCTCAGATAAATCATTATTGCTAACTTTAAAATGCAGCAAATATTGTTGATAGTTCACTTAGCATTCCACCCCATCTCTTCGGCATCCCACCATCATTTTGTTCTTTTAGAGAACATCAATGTATCCATTTACTTTTCATGTGTTGATTCGCCAGTCTTTGCTCACCAGCCCTCAAATTCCTCCACTGAAAATTCTGTAATAACAGACGGTTTAATAGGTTTCATGAATAGGAATGAAAACTTAGAATTTTTAATTAAACAAACAGTTGGTTAAATAATAGCAATATAGTGTGCAATGTTGAATGTGCTAGCCACTCTCCTACGTATTTTGAATTTTTCATAAAACTCCTGTGAGAAATACATAATACATTATTCTGATGGAGAACTGAGACTCAGAGGTTAAATGACCAGCCCAAGGCCACACAGTTATTACCTGTTGGAGTAAGGATTGGAACTCAGCTATTCTGATGGACAGTCTATCAACTCTGCTGGCCCTCAGATGAAATGAGGACTACAGGGCATTAGTAAAACATTTACCAGATTCTTAGAATTGTAGAAAATTGTTTGACAAAAGATTTTAAAAGTGTTTATCAGAATCTTAGAATTTTAGAGCAAAAAATAAAATTAAGGAAAATATCCAGTCCAATGCCCAAATCACATTAGAAACTAATGTAGAAGTCAAATAAAAACCCAAAGGATAATTTTATATAACTGTCAATATAAAATATAGTCTTTTATTGTAAGCCACACATATAAAACTCAATTTGTTATTGGAACATATTTAAAATATTCTAAAGAATTTGCTGTTCAAGAGACAGCTACTATAAATCTTTTTGTATGTAAAGAAACTTTTTAGCAAAGCAAATGGCCATAATTTATTTTTCAAAGATATTCAGAGATGGGTGTTTGCCACAGTGATTAAGACACAGCTTGGGGGGCCAGCGCTATGGCAGGTTAAAGCCCTGGCCTGAAGTGCTGGCATCCCATATGGGCACTGGTTCTAGTCCGGGGTGCTCCTCTTCTGATCTAGCTGTCTGTTATGGCCTGGGAAAGCAGTAGATGATGGCCCAATTCCTTGGGCCCCTGCACCCACGTGGGGGACTTGGAAGAAGCTACTGGCTCCTAGCTTTGGATCGGCACAGCTCCAGCCGTTGTGGCCAGCTGGAGAATGAACCAGCGGATGGAAGACATCTCTCTTTGTCTCTACCTCTTTCTGTAACTCTGTCTTTAAAATAAATTTATTAATTAATAAAATAATAAAATAATACATAGCTTGGGACACCTGCACCCCATGGAGAGTACCTGGTTTGAGTTCTAGCTATTCCATTTCTGATCCAGCTTCGGGGGTCTCAAAGTGAGTTCTGGGAGGGAATTCCAACCTGGCTCAACTTTGGTTGTTGTGAATTTGAGGAGTGAACCAGCAGGTGGAATATCTCTTTCTATCCATCTCTCTCTTTCTTTCTGTGTGTGTGTGTGTCCCTCTGCTTTTCAAATAAAATTTTCAAAAATTAATTAAAAAAATTTAAAGCATTTTCACATCATTCAACTAAGTCAAAACAACTTAAATCTGAATTGAGTTACTTGTAATTTTACTATAAAATCAACAAAGTAAAAAATATGCATGTTTGGTTAAGATGTGATTTTTTCATATCTGGTAAGATATGATTAGAAAATATCAGATTTGTATACATTGTAGTTTAAGTCTAAATCCCATTGAAATTACCATTGCTGCCCTCCATAAAAAGTCACCTCATATCCTTTCCTAAAAATAATAAATTAAAAACTTCAACAACCACCATTACTGAAGTAGAAATTCCCAAAACAAGAAACTATTAGTGTCCCCAAAGTGTGGATGATTCTCTAAGACCATGACAAATCATTCTTTCTGATCTATTTTTCCCTATGTAGGTGCTTTTATGTTTGTTATAATGTAAAAGATTATGAAACAAGAGACTAAATTATATACCAAAACTGATAGACAGATTTCTATCAACTCAATTAATACTCCAGTACACTATAATACCTGTACTGAGTAAAAATCATATGAGCATATTTTACAATCCTTCATTTCTCGAAATGTCCTTATGTAAGGCAGAAATTCACATGACACAGCACTCAATAAATGTTAGTTAGTCATAGCAATAATTCCAATAGTATCTGTACCACCATCATCAAAATAATTATGAATAGTACTGGAACCATAGGAGTCTAGTCAAGTACAGCTTCCTTTTCCTCCTAGGTATTTTGTAGACTCTCTTTTTCATTCCACATATGACAAGCTATAGTTCCCCAAATCTCTTAAACCACGAGGAAAAAGAAGACCTCAACCTTTCTCTGGAAAAGTACAGTGAAAAATGCTCATTTTCCCTGTAAAATGATATGAGTGGTACTGTCTCCTTTATGGGGTGGTTGTGAAAACTACATAAGTGATAATGCACCCATGTAACACACATGCGGAGTAAGCACTCCACAAATGTTTGCTGGTTTTAGACATTACTCATGAGAAGAAAGAAAAGCAAAGTCCCCAAATCCTTGCCTATTCAAGCTGTTTTTTAAAAATGATTCATCTTCAGACTTTAACTACTATTGGAACAAGATCTAATAATTTGTGTAACAAGTGATTCTGATTTCAATTATCATGCCACAGTCTTGTTTCTTACCCATCCATTCATGAAGAAAATGTAGCCTCTGTTTGTCTGCTTTTCACCCTTGCTTTCTTGCCTCTTAAACTGCAATAATGGGTAACTTTTTGTGTATGTTACTTCCCTGAAGACAAAGTTTAACTCTTTTATAAACGTATGAAGCCTCAGTTCTAGCCTTACCATCTAACTTCAGATTGTATTCTCAACACATCATCAACATATACCACGAACAAGCTTTTATTGAATGTCCTGGGCATTTTGAAAGATGCGCTCTTGAATCCTCACCACTGCACTGTAATGTACTGCTTCTGGCATTTTTACATAGATGGACATAGATGCAGGGAAGTTAGGGGTTTTCTTCAAGTCACGCAGGAGAAACGGATGGGATCCCCAAGGCCACAGCCCACATGGCCTCTGCTCTAACACCTTCCATGACAGACAAAGCACAGGCAGCACGGTTAGCTCCTTTATGGGGTCTCAGAATCTTCCTGAGGCTGAAGTCCCTTACCAACCACTTCCCAGATGCTCACTTTGAAAAGGAAACTGACAGAAATGGTTACACTCAGGATTCCCGTCTCCAGAAGCTGTGACTGAGACAGGTGCTACAGGGCAGTTCTTCCTGAAGGTGAAGTGTGCGGAGTCGACACTTCAGTGGTTCTACAGCTGCTGGAGGAGCAGCTCTCATCCCCTACAACCAGTAGACAAAGACATAAAAAGCCAAGAGACACAAGCTCTCTGCCTCCACATAACCTATTTTCTTGTCTTGGGAACCTTCATGCCCATCCAAGCCTTCAAGTTTGACTCTCTTCTTACAATAGCATTGTTACTGAATGCTGACTCTGTGTCCTTCATTGAGCTAAGTATTTTACATTCATTTTTTAGTAGTAGTGAACTTTCACAATGTCTCAATAATACTATCCCTGTTTTTCCAATAAAGAATCGACGCATGTTAAAAAAAAATGTTCTTAAGTTCACATTTCTAATAAAGGGACGAGCCTCCATTCAATTCCACATCATTTGACTGCTAGGTTGTACTGAATATAAATTATTACCTATTGCTTTTATTACCATTTGCCATTAAAAAAAAATCATGTGAGCTTTGAACAAGATACCCTACTTGCTTTCAGCTGCAGGGCTACCGAAGGCCATCTAAAAAGTTGTCTGTAAAAAGAAGCAGCTGTCACATGCTTCGGACAGGCTAGAGGTCTGCTTGCAAGGCACTGCTTAGCCCTTTAGTTTTGACAGACCAAGTTCCACTAAATAAAACCTTCACTGTGTGTGTGTGTGCATGTGTGTGTGTGTGTGGAAGTGATTAGTCATTTAATACTGGAAGCTCTACCTGGAACACATTTCTTAATACATTTTTTTCACATGCATGATGTCTTTCCACAATTTATTGCCACATTTTATTAAACTCTTGTTACCTAGCGTGTAATTGGAATCATCACTGATACATGAAACACGAGTATACAAATCTGAAACGGAGTGGAGGCAGGTCAAAGAAATAACAGCAAAGCTAAATTTTAAAATGGGGGGAAAGACACAGACTGTGATGCTATGAATTGCTGAACCCTGGGGCAATTGCTCCCAGAAAAATCACCTTTTACTCTGCACCCACACAAACTTGACCCCCTGCGAATAAGAAACAATGGGACAAAACATTAAACGTAGACCGAAGCTGAACACAGATGAATTGAGCACAATGCATGCCTTTACACATGTGGACTCTTCCAAAATAGAAATTTTACTAGAGTTAAATAGAAATTCAGCTTCGCTTCCTACTTGATAATGTTAGTCTAGTTTTGCTCAGTGTCCTGAGACCTTACTTCACGATCTCCAGGTTGGTTGTTTGCTCTGAAAAGTAAGTGTGTCTGTCATCATTCCTGTCTAAGTATTTGGGGCAGTGTAAGTCCCCCTCCAAAACAAATGTTTTAAGAATGAAAGAGGAGATAATAGTAGAGCTAGCAGTGGGATTAACAAAGTCTATTAAATGAAAGCACTAGGAAACTTGTTAGGATCCCATGGAACCTTTCACAAGCAGATTATGTCCTCAGCTGTTTTTATGAAATAACCACGTCTTGTAGTCTCAACATTTCAGAATACTTTTCTAAATCTGGCGTCTCCTCTTTCATCTCAAGATGACAGCCGTACTTTCAACTCTGAGCATTCTGTCTATTTCTAGGTATGTTTAAGGGCCTCACTGGAAATTTCACAGTGATATATTGTCAACTCTAGACAGAAAATATTATTTATTTTGAGAAACAAGTAAAGAACAACAAAAACATGAAAAAAGAAAACGAGTAATCTTCTTACAAACCGTGTCATAATCAGGCATTCCATTCCTATTTCCTGAGAATCATGTTTATTATCATCATTGACATCATAATTCTTAATCATCACCCATTGCTTAAGCATGGCTACCTGAGTGTATATTCTTATTGCCAATTGCCATCTGGGAATATATGAAGATGCAAAATTGAAATTTAAACTTTCTGCATCTAAAAAATTAGTTTATTGGAGAAATATATGAAATGTGGAAATTGCAAATAAAAAGTTTTAAAGTATCCTTAATTCCATCTCCACCAATAATCACTGCTGTTTTGTTACAAAAAGGTGCAGTAACACCACGTGTAAGGTAAACAATGAAGTCCCTTTCTTTCATTTTTCCAAAGCATGCCCACAGCTGGGGACAATGCAGTCAACAATACTTCCTGGGCAGGCCACTGTGCTTCAAGAAAGTCCTGGATGCTTAGGTCATAGTGCTGACCTGAGAAACAGAGCCTCTCCTCAAGAAACAAAACATTCTTCTAATGTGGGAAAAGGCGCATAAGCAAGTTAAATAAGACAAGTGTTATGAAGAAGGTGAAGTAGGGTAAACAGGAAGTACTCCTGGAAGCCTCAGTGGGGGCAGATCTGAAGGCCTCTCTGAAGATGGGACTGCTGAGTTTAGACTAAGTCTCAGGAAAGAGTAATCAAAGCAAAGGGAACATCTCCAAGGTCAGGCCCTAAGGTGGGGATGCTTCTAAAATGTGGTGAATTAGAGACACCAGTGGAGGAAAATAAAGCTGAGGAGTCAGAGATGCGCAGTGTAGATTATGTTCCGGCTGCCATGGGAAGACTAAAGGGTTTCCAGCAGGGCAATGAAGAAGTCTGACTTAGGGTTTAGGAGTTCTCCACTGTAAGGTGATGGAAGATGATGGGCTCGAGGAGGAAAAGAGGTGATGCAGAGGCCGGCCAGGAGACCGCCACAGCTGTCCAAGCAGGAGGTGACGGTGGCCTGAAGCAAGTCTGGAGCAGTGGAGATTTGCCACTGCTAGAGGCAGACATTACCCCAAGGAGAGGACTTGCTGCCACATCAGATGTGAGGAGTGCAGACAGGAAAGAATCGATTCCCAGCCAGTGCCTGCTGACAGGTGGCCTGCTCCATTAGATGTCCTTCTCACATATGGCCCATTATAACGTGTGTGATTATTTTCTAATACCTCAAACACTGATCACAACAGCCACCATCTACTTTGCATCCAGTGCTTTAAATTATCTCAGCACTCAGCAACCTTGCAAGACAGACATGTGCTATTATGAGACCCACTTTATATGTAAGGAAACGGAAGTAGATGTTCAGTAGTTTATTTAAATTCACCCAGATAATAAGTGGTTAAAGTAGAGAGAAATCACACCCAGGCCTATGCGATGCTAAAATCCTGTACTGAGTCACTATGGAGTACATGTGACAAATGTGCCCACGCTTTTTCAACCAATTCCCCTTGTTACACATTTAGTTTGTTTTCAGGTCATTCATGCTAAAAATAATGCTACCGTGAGCATTATTATGCATACGGTGTAGACTTTTCATGATTATCTATTTAATGTAAATTCCTTGAAGCTACATTGGTACAATACAATTATGGAAATTTTTAGGGCTTTTGATACACATACACAAATTGGTATACTCTCCAATTTTACCAATTTTAAAGTCTTACCAGGAGTGAATACAAGCAGTTTATACATCATCATTCCTTTCATAATCATTTGTCTTAAATCTCTGTGTTGGGTCTTGATTGTTATCACACATCTGGAAAAAGGCAGGGCTCGATGTGAACTCAAGCAGGCAGACACCAGACACTTGTTCTCAATCAACACATCACACACTATCCTTATTCTTTAATATAATATGCAATGACTGAGTTAGAGACCTAACTAAAACTTTTTAAGACATGTAATCCACCACCACTTTTTGAAGTCAGATTTTCACAATTGATCTGAAATATGTGAAGTTACTAGTAATAATAATAACAATAATTATTCTTAGTACATTATCCATTTAATTTATGTCAGATGCTACACAAAACAGGTTCACAGAAGCTACAAATTAATAAGCACTATAATCCTATATTTTACTGAAGTAAGTTTGTCTCTATATGCATAAATGAAAATTTACATTAGTTGTAGCAGGCTAGTTGCCGTAAAACGTCAAAATATTAATGGATTAGCATAGTAGATGATTACATCAAATTCAAAATACTTTTGTTGATTGCCTGATGATTTTCCTCCACGCAGGAGTTCAGGAATCCAGGATTTCCATGCTGAGATTCTTCACCATGTGCTTACAAAATGTCAGTGCTGATCTGCCCCCAAACTAGCAAAAGGGAGAGAACCAGTGGCCGGCGCCACGGCTCAATAGGCTAATTCTCCGCCTGCGGCGCCAGCACACCGGGTTCTAGTCCTGGTCGGGGTAACGGATTCTGTCCCAGTTGCCCCTCTTCCAGGCCAGCTCTCTGCTGTGGCCAGGGAGTGCAGTGGAGGATGGCCCAAGTGCTTGGGCTCTGCACCCCATGGGAGACCAGGAGAAGCACCTGGCTCCTGCCTTCAGATAGGCGCGGTGCAGGGCACCCGCCGCAGCAGCCATTGGAGGGTGAACCAACGGCAAAAGAAGACTTTTCTCTCTGTCTCTCTCTCTCTCACTGTCCACTCTGCCTCTCTGCCTGTCAAAAAAAAAAAAAAAAAAGAAAAGAAAAGAAAAGAAAAGAAAGGAGAGAACCAGAGAGAGCCCCACACTGCCATGGGAAGTTTTACTGTGGGAGATGGTGAATTCCCTTGACAATAATTCAAGCATGTGGCCTCATCTAACTGCAGGATAGGATGGGAAATATAATACATTTTTGTGCCTAGAAAGGAGGAAATTCATCCTTGTATTCCTTGAAACAAACCTTGAACAGTCTATTACAGGGCTTGTTATCTTTTCTGATGATCTGTGTATACTCAGGCCAGATCTGCACTGATTAATCCAGTAGCATGAATCCCTTACATTATTATTCTTCCTCAAAATTATAGTGGCTGTTCTGATAAATTTATAATCCCTTTCTCATAAAAGCCAAGCTATAACAGTAGATATGTGAATGCCTATAAACAGTATAAAAATTCTTTAACCCCATGTGTAACCAAACACTTTATTAAATTTCTCAAATAAGTAGTAATTCAAAATGAAAACAAAAGTGGTAAGAGTGTGATAAAACAGATACTCTGATACTTGCTGTTGATGACGTACATTAGTATAAACTTTCTGTATGGTAGAGGCCGGGAGGGGTGGGGCAGGAAGAAGGCTGGGATGGGGAACTATGACAAAAGTTATGAGGTCTATAGTTACTTTTATTCTTGCCTCTTTAATTATGAAAACATTTTTAAAAATCTGATATTTTTCTCTCAGTATTACTCTGGGAAAATCTCAGATTTAATGCTGTGTTCTCTCCGCCGATAATCTGTAAAGCATCCATTAACTACAATTTTAGGGGCTATTTAAAAGAATATTTAAATGACAAAATATTGGCAAATCAGAAATTTTGTTTTATTGTGGTTTAAAGACTATGATCTATTTAAATTGTTTTGGAGAATTTCATAAGGCTTTTTTTGTTATCCATCATGTGATTGGTTTTATAAATATTCCATGAGTCACCTTGAAAAGAAGGTGAAATATTTTCCATACTTACCACACAAAATCAGATGTACATGCAGATGTATATACTAAATCAATTTTATATAGTTAGTAATCCCTTTAGTGACTAATTTTCAAATTTAACTGATCAAATAGGGGTGTATCTAAGGCTGAGCATCCCTAATCAGAAAATCTGAAATTTGAAATGCTTCAAAATCTGAAACTGCTTTAGTTCCAACGTGATGCCACCAACGGAAAATTCCACACCTTGAAACTCTGTCTCCTGCACATTCAGGCTACATGTACAAGATGTATATGTGTATATAAAATATACGTGAATTTCATGTTTACATTTGGGCCCCATCCCCAAGACATATATATATGTGCAAATATTCCTAAACCCAAAAATATCCAAAATCCAAAACATTTTTGATCCTAAGTATTTCAGATAAGGGATAATCACCTTGCCTGATAATTACTCCTTGTATTTTGATAACTTTTGCCTTTGAGTTACATATTTTAACCATTTTTATAAATGCTATATTTTGGCCTCTATTGATGTGGTTGTAATGCTTACTGTAAGTCAGTTCATTTGCAACTTTTTAATTCTTACACTTCTTATTTTGGTTCATTTCTCATCTAACAAGATATATTTTGAGTAACTCCACAAAGGATAAGTGAAATATATTTGACTATATGCAAATCTTTCTATTTGTGTTACTTTGACAACCTGACAACAATGTAACTAGATATAAATTTCTTTGGCCACAAATTTCTCTCCTCAACATTATGTAAACATTGTGCCATTATGTTCAGGTAATTTATGTTAGAAAGACCATGGCCTGCCTGAATTTTCTCCCATTGCAGGTAAATTTTTTTGGCCTAAACTCTTGGAAGACTCTTTTATTGAATGATTTTTATTAGGGAGGTCATGATCAGTTTGCATTTGCAAAACTAGAGAAAAAAAGGTAGAGTTAGCAGTTGTTTGCCAAATCTAAAGCAGAAATGTACTGTGGAAGTAGAGAAATTTAAAATGCCCTCTACTGTCACCATGGGACCTTAGGGAAAAAGTAAATCTGTCATTTAGGGTGTACAGAAAACAACAAAAACAACAAAATTAACTAAGCATGCTTTTCCTCTGTCTAAGCTCAGATATTACATGAAGCCCATTTCCAGAAGTACTGTGCCCATAACTTTAACCTTCAATTCTGTCTCTTCAGATTTCTTGTAGCAAAGACTCCACACATTTCCCATTGTTCCATTGTTTTTCACTAACAAGTAAATTGGATAAAGAGCAATTTTGCCCTTTGTGTTCTGTTGCAATTTCCCACCACATGGGCTCCTGAGCTGTTCCATCCACTTCTCAAGAGTTATCTTATTTTTGTTCCTCAAGATTTCATTGTTTTCTTTAAGGCAGATCACAATCGTGTGGCTGAATAGCTCAGGTCACAGAGACGTCTACATCCACTTTGCATTGGTGGTTAGCTCTGCCAAAACTTTTCAATGTGACTCTGGCTCCAGCTGATTTATTTTTAGTCTGTATGTTCAAAATTGGAAAATTTCTATATAAAATTGTTCATCTTACCACTCCTCTACAGCCATCCATTAGGGAAGATAATCAATACAGCCTCAAAGGAGATTGAAGAGAACTTTCAGAGCATTGTTGCCATATTACTTTTCCTTCATTACTTTTCGTAAATGCAAATTTCTTTTTTCCATTACTTCCTAACTGTAATTAAATATATGAATACTGCATACTATGAGCTAAGAGTCAAGGAGCTGAACAATTTTACATGAGGTAAGTCTAGCATTACAACGTGCTGATAAGAAGACATATGCAGGCTGTCCTGAAAGACTTTACTAGAATTAGCAGTAGTTAGATTACAAGATTCATTTCTGTAAAAACTGGAATTTGTCTTTTTCTGAACTGATTCTGCAGTTCTGTTCCTGAAGTACATAATAAATCGTGAAACCTGCCAAGCGGTCACTCCACCCCTGTGGACTTCTTCATTGTCAGCCAGTCCTAATAGAACTTGCATGGAGAGAAGTAACCACCCACTCTTTCCAAGGTGCTTTTCTAGGCATGTTGAATGAGACAACTGTTAGCTTTAACATTTGAAAAACCAGGAGACAGGGGCAGGCATTTGGTACAAGGGTTAAATCATCACTTGGGATGCCTGCATACCCTATCAGAATGCGAGCCTACACTTAGGACTTCCGCTTGCTGCTGAGGCTCACCCTGGGAGGCAGCAGGTGATGGCTCCAGTACTTCTGTCCCTGTCACTCAGGTGGAACACCTGGATAAGAGAGAAGGTTCCTGGCTTCATCCTGGCCCATCTTGACTGTTGCAGGCATCTGGGTACTCAATTAGCTAGTGGAACCTCTTTCCTCTCTCTCTCTCTCTCTCTCTCTCTCTCTCTCTGTTTCTTTCTCTAGCTCTTTCTTCACTCCCTTGCCACTTCCAATTAAAA
This sequence comes from Oryctolagus cuniculus, assembly GCF_964237555.1. Classification (NCBI taxonomy): domain Eukaryota; kingdom Metazoa; phylum Chordata; class Mammalia; order Lagomorpha; family Leporidae; genus Oryctolagus; species Oryctolagus cuniculus. The sequence continues at coordinate 130,005,204 of NC_091437.1, read as the reverse complement.
ACAAAACTGTTGCAGGCATCTGGGTACTCAATTAGCTAGTGGAACCTCTTTCCTCTCTCTCTCTCTCTCTCTCTCTCTCTGTTTCTTTCTCTAGCTCTTTCTTCACTCCCTTGCCACTTCCAATTAAAAACAAATTAATAAATAAATGTTTAAAAACATGAGTTTTAGATGAATTTCTTTTCCTTTCCTGGTTCTATATTTTCTCATAGTGTACATGTAAATAATTCCACTACTTCAAATAACATGTGCTGAGGGTCAGGGGGTTAAAAAATTCCATTTGGGCAAAGAACTGAAGGTGAGAGAGTAAGCTGGGAAGCCTCTGCAGGAGAGGCACCCTGGGCAAATGGCATGGAAAGTAGAAAGGCACAGACCTGGGAGAAGACTCAGCTGGTCTAACAAATAGCAGAAGAGCCAGTCTGGCAGGAGCAGAGTTCGTACAGAAGAAAAAAAGGGGGGTGATATCAGAGAAGAACGGGGGCCAGAATGTGTAGAGCTCTGTAGTTATCTAAGGAATTTAACTCTCAATAAAATGGGAAGTTGAGCAGAAGAATGATCAGCGTTAGATCAGAAAAACAGAAACCACTCTAGGTATTTCAGGCAAGAAGGGATTTATACAAATGAATTAAGCACAATAAAATAATTGGTAAGGTTAGAGTAACGAAGATCAGAGAAAGCTGCTGCCAACTTGTTCTCAGGTTCATAACTAAATTTCAGAGAGTCAAGAGGTTCTGGGAATTTCAGAGGGAGCTGCAAAAATTCCAGCATTAAAGCAGGTGATTCTAAAAACCTCCCTGAGACCACTACAAAAGCTTTTATCTGTCAAAATCCATATCTCTCTGCCACGCTAGAGAAGCAGTAGCATGGCTTCTGCTTGTATTCCACCTTCCAAATGCCTAGAAAAAAGTGAAAACCATGCATAGTTTTCCATAATAGACATTTTTTAAGACCCCCCCCCCATATTGAATGTGAGCAGGGCAAAAAATGAGCAATCAATGAGGATGGCAAAATTTTTGAATCAGAAGTGGGATGTAGATGGGTGGTTCTCAAATGTAAGCTTGTAAAATCACCCTGAGGCCTTCTTCAAATCGAAATTGCAGTGTCTCGCCCCACCAGTTTCTGATTTATTGGTCTGGGCAGGGGCTGAGGATTTGCTTTCTAGAGTTCCCAGATCATGCTGATGCTGCCGGGCCAAGGCCCACACTCTGAGAGTCAATATTTTTAAAAGTTTGTGAGCATCAAGACTTCCTATAGACTCTTTTAAAGAGTTATTTATTTATTTGAAAGTCAGAGTTACACAAAGAGAGGAGAGGCAGAGAGAGAGAGAGAGAGAGAGAGAGGTCTTCCATCTGCTGGTTCACTCCTCACTTGGCAACAATGGCCGGAGCTGTGCCGATTCAAACCCAGGAGCCAGGAGCTTCTTCAGGGTCTCCCATGGGGGTGCAGGGGCCCAAGCATTTGGGCCATCTTCTACTGCCTTCCCAGGCCTTGGCAGAGAGTGGGATGGGAAGTGGAGTAGCCAGGACTCGAACCGGTGCCCATATGGGATGCCAGAACTGTAGGCGGCAGCTTTATCTGCTATGTCACAGTGCCAGCCCCATCCTATAGACTTTAAAAAATGTGAAAGATAAAAAGAATCTAACAAAATTGTTTTATTTTGTTTTTAGTAGGATGGAAATATAACAAGTGTGGTGTTGCCTCGAATATAAAAGATACTAACATTGATTTCTCAATCTTCTAAATGTGAGCCTTTATGTTTCAAATGCATCAGAAATGGATAATTGACTCTACTGCTATTTACCCTGAGAAATAAGGCTTGATAGTGTTTCAGAATTTTTATATTTTCTCTTCCATCAATGGTAAATATGAAACATTTAGAAAAATTCCAAGTTTTCAATTAGTAATAGCACAATGGATAATACAAAATACAGAAGGTATAGTTATACTTTTGTATTTTATATAACTGAATTCACAGAAAAATCACTGGTAGACATGAACATTTATCCTTTAGAGATGAGGAGACTTTTTTAAAACTTTAATGTCCAACATGCTGTATTTTAATTTTTAATATTTATTTATTTATTTATTTGGAAGGAGAGATACAGAGAGAGAAGGAGAGAGAGAGAGAAAATCTTCCACCCGCTCATTCACTCCCCAAATGGCTACAATGGCCAGGGCTGGACCTGGCCAAAATCAGGAGCCAGGAGCTTGTTCTGGGTCTCCCACATGGGTGCAGGAGCCCAAATACTTGGGCTGTCTTCCTCTGCTTTCCCAGGTGCATTAGCAGGGAGCTGGATCAGAAGTGGAGCACCCAGGACTCAGACTGGCACCTATATAGGATGCAGACTCTGCGGATGGAGGCTTAAACTTCTATACCACAGTGCCAACCCCAGAAAATGATTTTAAAGATTTAAATAATGGGTCTGAACTCATAAAGTTGGTAAGTCTTAGACCCTTAATTCACACACGTCAGGCTGATTTTAAGGGAATGAATTTATCCAATGTTTCCCAGTTGACCTGGTAATAAAATCATCTGGACTGCTTGTAAAACACAGAATCCTAAGCTTAGCCTGAAGTTAGAGAACTAGAATTTCCAAGGAAGGGTGCTGGAAATCTGTAATGTTTAAAGAGAAACCCAGGTGATACTTGACACAGACAAGTTTGGGAAAACCACAGCACTTCCTGTCTAGAAAGCCTGGACAGATGAGTGCAGACGCGGAGAAGGCAAGCTATGGAAACTTTCACATTTTATCTCATTCTGAGAGCACTAATCTTTAAAAGGTAATTAATATATATTTATTTATAGTTCCACAAAATTTATTCTTTTCCAACAGTTTTTAGTTATTGCTAGACATTTCTGAAATCAAAATTATAACCTTCCCAATTTTCTTTAAACCATTTTTATTAAATTTTATTTTTATCACATTGTTCAGGAAATAGAAATGTTTTGATACCAGAAGAGTTCATATCATAAATCTCATAGATGGATTTAAATTTAAAGAAGAATGTATTTGGTGTTCAAGGAAGGAAAATATATCAATGAAAGTAATCATATCTTTCAGTGCAGCTCATGGAATTTTTGCATTAACATTGAGCAAATATTGTTACCAAAATTATAACATAAAAGGAGCACGTTCCCCACAATGTTGGAAGAGTAGACTGATCAAAAAGAAACTCTTGGTTTACAGAGAAAAGCAAATCTTTCAACTCCAAATTTACATTTTTCTTTTCTGGAAAAGAAAATCATGTTCAGACTAAAAAGGATACAATTAATATCAGTAAGCTCAGGCAGTATGAAAAAAAAATTTGAAATGATGTTCCAATATTCTAAGTAAGTTAAAGTCACTTGTTTTAAAGAAAATACATTTCTGAAATCGGAAGGGAAATGTATTGGCGGTGATGTTTGTTGCTGGGAAAGATTCCAGGATATTTAAGGTATATGAGGAGACTTTAAGAAGTTCTTGGAAAAATAGGATTAACACAAAAGTTCATTTTGATGCAAAAAGCTTTTGAAACCTAGAGATAATGCCAGTTCAATTTTCAAATAGGTAAGGAGAGAAACAGAAGTGCAGTCTGCACAAACCATGCACCAGTGAACTTGATGTTAATTCCTGAGCAAGTTTCAAGTAAAAATCATAACAGGATAAACAACAGATAAACAAGTCACTAGGGCACAGGATTGGCTTTCTCATTTAAGTGAAAGTAACTTTTTAATCTCACAGACAGAATTAGTAGCCTGTGAAATCATAAAAGTATGGTAAAAATAGCCTATCTGAACATAATCAGAATTTTTGACAAATTCTCTCATTAGTCTTCATGGAAAAGATAAAGAAATATTCACTGAATGAAGTGATCATTATGGTTATATAAATTATCAAATTAGTAGTATTTTTACATAATCATATATCATGGATAAAAATATAAATGACATGTTCATCAAATTTACAGCAGACACAAAGCAAAAGAAAATGAAAAATATTGATGCCAGAATCAACATCTAAATAGAACCAGATAGTTAAGGTGAAGGTCTCTAACTGAAAAATGTAAAATTTAAACACCACAAATATCAAGGTCTTCATTTGGATCAGAAAGGGTTCCTTCAAAGAGACGGAACCACAATGAATGACAAGGAATAACGGATTTACAAATACCAAATTGGGGACTATAGCACAGCAGATAATGAGAAAGAAAAACCATGGGTAAAGAGGGGGAGAATGAGGACAGAGTTTGTGTCTGTGGATTGGCTGCCCTTTGCAACCTCTATGACTTGTATGGACAATCTGTAGTAGAAGTTGGTCCCCCTCGCCTTGGAGCTGCCCCTGTGTCTGGCCCAAAATGAGGTGAAATTGAGAGAGGAGATGGCCCAGCGGAAACCAGCAACATTGTAAACATGTAGGTGACACAGTGAGTCTGAGGATCAGCTGCAGTGTGTCGAAGCTGCAATGGTGCCCTCATCCTTGCTGCATAGCACAAGGGCTGCCTTTTCACTCAGCCTTTCAGTCTCACACAATTCTAAACATATAGCTCAGGGAGCTCTGGGAAATGCAAGTCCAACTCCATTCATTTGCCACTGTGCAGTCATCACTGTCCAACACTTCTCAACTTGGCACTCAAACACACCTGCTTTAACATTTCTGACCTCTAAATTCATAGCAAAAGTGTGCTTCCACCCACTGTGACAGAGCAATCCCTCACACAACTGAAAACATGCAAACTCTCTCACACACACACAAAAAAATGCAGAAACATCTCTGTCCACCTTTGAGTGACATCTTTTCTTTTTCCAACTGAATGTTCCATTTGAACATTCTGCAAATTAAATGTGAAATATAAGGTTAACTACTATTAATATAATTCATGTTTAATGGGATGGGATGGGAGAGAGAGGAAAAAATAATTGCTTAATAAACACCCTAATATATTCATCTCTACATAAAGAAACAGTACCCAAAATAGTGTCCATGAATTCTGTGGGGAGCAGCTCGGACTAGACTGTTACTGGAATTAGGACTTATTCTATGCATCTGCTCTCCCACAATATGGCGCTGGGAGAGAAGTAAACAGCTTCCGCACAGCTGCCTCCAGTTCAACCAATTAACTGTAGGACTTGCTCCTGATTGGAGAGCAGCGTACTCAGCCGAGTTGGGATTGGCGGAGGAGGACTATAAAGGAGGAGAGAAACGGCATGCACCGGGAACATCTATGGGGAACATCTAAGGGAACCCGTGCAGCCCCCAGAGAGCCGGCCGGCGGTGTGCCGCTCCCCTGCGGAAGTGGGGAATGCGGCCAGGGGGAACTGCCCTTCCACGGAGGTGGAAGGGATAGTAGCCAACCCGGGAAGAACCAGCAGCAAACCCGGGGAGGGCCGAGCAGACGAAAGAACAGCGCAGGGTCCTGTGTCGTTCCTCCACGAAGACGGGGAGCGACATAATGGTGCCGTGACTCGGATAGGAAACCTAGAACGGATAGCAAACTTAGGAGGGAAGAAACGGGAAGAACTGGGAAAATACCGGAGAGAGAGACTAGCAAACAGCCTAGGGAAAAGCCGGACGAAAAGGGTGCCGGAAGAAGCTATTGAAAGCCTAGGCATAGATTCGGATACGGACTACGGGGGGAAGCTGGGAGAAATCTCTAAGGTCGAAAGCAAAAGTGAAAGCTAGAACAAACAGACTCGGACGCGGACTGTGGGGAGAGGCCAGGAGAAATGAGGGAGGAGTATTGTTGGAAGAAAACTTAAGGAAACATACCGGGTAGAGAAAAATGTTAGGGAAATTGAAGCCGCGGGGGGCAGGCCGAGGCGGAAACGAAAGCCACTTTGGGGTTCTCAAGTTAGCCCGGGAATAGGGGGCGAAAAGTTGAAACTAGAAGCTGAGACGTAAGCCAGGTTGGGATCCGTCTGATTAGCCCGGGGAGCAAAGGACGGGAAGCCAAACCGTGGGGCGGAGACGTACGCTGGGTTGAATTCGCCAGGCTAGCCCGGGGAACTTAGATTGAATCCTAGTGGCGGAGACGCAAGCTACGCTGTGTTACTCGCGGAAGCCGCCGCGTGCAGAGAGAGCACGGGGCGTGAATAGATAGGGAACGGGGCTGGCGTAGGCTGTGGTTCAGACGCGAAAGGGTTAAGCGTGGAGACCGCGGAGCGCGCAAAGCCGAGCCGCGCAAAGCCGGGAAGCTGCGCAGATGAGAGAGGCGCGCGGGCTGAAGCGGCGCAGAGCCGGGAACCCGCCGGCGGGGCGAGGTGCTGGGAAGCTGCGGGGATAAGAGAAACAGAAGTTTGGAAGTGAAGTAAAAGAGAAATGGGAATGCTGGAAGATAGAAGTGAAATGGGAGAGGTAGGAATGCCCGGAGATAGAGAAATAGAGAAAAATAAGGCCTCCCCTCAACATGCCAATTAGAAGGCTTGGATTCGGTCTGCCTAATCAAGTGAGGCGATGAGCACCTGCGGGCAGCTAGCAGCTTATGCGCCGCAGGTCACCGAAGACAGGCACGAATTAACATCAGTAAGGCTTCCCCACAATACCGCAATTAGAAGGTTTGGATTCGGTCTGCCTGATTTAAGGCGGTAAGCGCCAGCAAAGCTCGACCAGAGTATGAGCTGCAGGTCACCGAAGATAGGCACGAACCAACACTAATAAGTCTCCCCCACAATAAGGCAATGAGAAGGCTTGGATTCGGTTTGCCTGATAGGTCTTGTAAGTCCCCTGCGGGCAGAGCAGAGCATGCGCTGCAGGGCACCGAACACAGGCACGCATCAGCGCCTAAAAACCTCCTCACAATGGCGAAGAGAGGACCCGGATTCGGTTTTCCTGATTGATAGGACTTGTAAGAGCCTGTGGCAACTCTAGCAAGTACAGCAGAGTGTGTGCTGCGGGACACCGAAGACAGGCGCGTATCAACGCCAAAAAAATAAAAAGAAAGGGGGATCTGTGGGGAGCAGCTCGGACTAGACTGTTACTGGAATTAGGACTTATTCTATGCATCTGCTCTCCCACAATATGGCGCTGGGAGAGAAGTAAACAGCTTCCGCACAGCTGCCTCCAGTTCAACCAATTAACTGTAGGACTTGCTCCTGATTGGAGAGCAGCGTACTCAGCCGAGTTGGGATTGGCGGAGGAGGACTATAAAGGAGGAGAGAAACGGCATGCACCGGGAACATCTATGGGGAACATCTAAGGGAACCCGTGCAGCCCCCAGAGAGCCGGCCGGCGGTGTGCCGCTCCCCTGCGGAAGTGGGGAATGCGGCCAGGGGGAACTGCCCTTCCACGGAGGTGGAAGGGATAGTAGCCAACCCGGGAAGAACCAGCAGCAAACCCGGGGAGGGCCGAGCAGACGAAAGAACAGCGCAGGGTCCTGTGTCGTTCCTCCACGAAGACGGGGAGCGACAAATTCTTGCCAATTTCACTCATACAAATGGATCCTGCTTACATTATTAAGTTGTAATATTTATTTGAGTTACAATTACTTGTTTGTGAAACTAATTCCTCCCACTAGATTGGGAACTTCCTCATTCCAGAAAGTACATACTGTCCAGGGTTCCATCCACAGCAACTAATAAAGTCTAATATATTCTTCATATACATCTAATGAACTCTACATTTCCATAATTTTATCATTAATTATGATATTCTTACAGTATTTCTGAATAAATAAAACAGTGTTGGCATACAGCTTTTAGATATTTGATGATCATAAGACAGAGAATATGAGAGGGAAAGGCTAGGATAATGAAAATTTGAGGATAGAGACATTGAGTTACCCATGTTCTACTACTTGATTTGCCCTATGTACCCAACCAGCTAGAAAGCATCTATTTCCAAGAGACAATGGAGTCCAGAGGGAGGAGGGGAAAAACAAACATACAAAAAACACTCCGAAGCAGACTACTAAAGCTCTAGCCACAGCTCCTGATTTAATTCATTGAATGACCCTGGAAAATTTACCTAACCTCTCTGGTGTTCAGAGTCATCTATATAAATGAAAAACTGAGTGAGAGAATATGTCAAATCCATTCCAAGTATAATTTTATTATATCTACTGCAGTCTGTTTTTCAACATTTCTATTCTGAAATTTTCTACTAAAAGAGCCTTACTGCAAATTGATCAAAACATTATCGTTCAAGCCACTGGAAGTCATTAGCACTCATGATGATTAGAATAAATGTTTTGGCTTGATTACCAAATTATTAGTCAGTTTAGAAGTAAGATGTAGATGGTTTTAAATTCTATTGAATCCAAATAGGTCCTGATGTATCCTATCCCAACATAGGACAAACTTTTACAGCACAAGTGAGAGCTGTGGGGATTGTAGGAGTCATGGCTGTGACAAGCAGACTTTAGGTGACCCGGGGGGTATCTTAAAGCTCTAAAGAGAAACACTGATCTTTGTGCGGGGTTGCAACATGATCTCTGGCCCTATATTTGCTGAAGGATATGTAAATAGGTGATAAAGAGGGCAGGAATGGAGACCAGCCCAGAACTGAATGCCAAAAGATAAAGCCAGAAAGAGCCAGGAACGTGGAGTTCCTATTATGTATCAGGTTTTGTTCTGACTTTTACAGAGATCCAACAATCTGATTAAGTCAGAAGTGTGATCCCATTTATAGATGAATAAATAGAAGCCAAAGAACTTGCTTAGTACAGTGACCACCATTTTTATCAAAGAAGTAACTAACTAACTGTTCAATTTCAGACCCATCAGAATGAAGAAAAAAATAACAAGCCTTGGTAGGGAATCCTTGGGACACTTCTCTCTCTCCCAGGGACCTAGTGTGCTCCCAGAAAGAGCCTCCTAAGGATGAGATTTTCTTCTGTTGGTCATCGGGCTGTCTCCTAAAATAGTGATAGCCTCTAAGCGTTAGGTATAAACATGGCTGATGCAATTTGACAACATAACACTAGTTTCAGCTTTCAATAAAATGAAAGATATGATTGTCACCTAGAATCACTTTTAAGGATAAAAAGTCCATTTGCCTGGGTGTATGGTGATGGCTAACCCTTATCTGTCTGGACTCAAGTTTTTAAGAGCTTTGGTAGCCTGACACACCCTGAAACATTAGTCACTTTTCATTTTTATTTTTAAAGTTCGTTTATTTAAGATATAGAAAGAAAGACAGAGAGAATTCCCATCTGCTGGTTCACTCCCCGCATGCCTGTAATGGGTGGGGCTGCACCACACTGGAGCCAGGAACCAGGAATTCTATCCAGGTCTCCAATGTGGGTTGCAGGGACCCAAGTACTTGAGTCATCACCAGCTGCCATCCAGGGTGTGTATTAACAGGAAGTTGGAATTTGGAACTGGAGACAGGCATCAAACTCAAGTGCTCTAACACGGATGCTGGCATTGTAACAACTAAGCTAAATGTCCACGACCACCAGGCACTTTTGATATGATTACAGTTCAGGCTATTGTTTGCCTGGCCATTTACTGTAAACTAGAGGTGCGTGTGTGTGTGTGTGTGTGTGTGTGGTATGCAGCATGCACATATAATGCAGTATGGCTGTTATTGAATTCATTTTAAAATTTAAAGTTTAAGTTTTTATTCATATTCTGTGAATCTCCACATCAACATAAATGCCTATTCATTTAGAAAGACTAACTGCATCTCCGAAACCAGATAGTATTTCATCAGACTACTAAACAACTTTGCAAATATAAATCTAGGTAAAACTTTCATTCAATTTGTAAATGTTTTTCACTATTTTTTACTCTCACACCCAGTGTATAAGAGGATACTACCCAGACAAGGAACAAAACTAAATAGTGGAGGAAAAGGACAAAATATATTCTTAGCACATGACATCAAGTTGGTAAGAGGAAAATCTAAGCAGACCACACAAAGTGATGTAGCAGCAATTATAAACAAACAGAAGGTAAACCTTTGAAAGTATTAAAATGAATAAGGATACCATGCAAGGATTAGGCAAAATACAGTAAAAAGCCAACCTAGATTGAGGTTCTAGGAAACAGGAAAAAAGGGATCTTTGGGTCCTTCCAATTCTCCAGTTTTGTAGTTTATAACTGTAAAAGCCATTTCCTTAATGAATTATCTGTAAACCCTGACAACTTTATTTTTTATTTATTTGAAAGGCAAATAGAGCAGAGACAGACAGAGACATATCCCATCCTCTAGTTGACTCCCCAAATGCCAGCAGCATCCAGGGCAACAGCCAAAGTCAGGGAGCGTGGAAATCAATTTGGGCCTCCTATATATGTGGCAGGGACCCAAGTACTTCAGCCATCATTTGCTGCTTCCTACGGTATGCATTAGTAGGAAACAAGAATTGGAAGGGGAACTGGGACTCAAACCCAGGAACTTCTGTGAGCATCTCAAATAGTGTCTCAATCACTGTGTCAAATGTCTATCCCAAACTGATACATTTTCCATGAAGAAGACACACAAGCGTTGCTTCTTTCTAGGGCCAGTTGAGAAAGATAAAGCATCCTTTCTGGATTCCACCTGAGCTGGAGCCCAGGCTCAAATCCCCTTCCCTTGTGACAAGCTGATAGAGATGGCATGTACTGACAACTACAAAAATATGAAGTCATAAACTTCAAAGGCCACTGAAGTCCTGTCAGATGGCTGGGAAAAATGGAAAGTACCCCAGATTCTTGTACTCTGAAACTCTCTAATGAGAGCAGCAACATAAAATACTACATACTTGAAACCATCAGTGTTATAAACTTCTGCCTCACAAAAGCTGTTCACAAATATGTCCTTTAACGGGAAAAGCTCGCCATGAATCTTTCTTGAAGGCAGTGCACATTTTAATGAATGCTAACATGTTTGCAAACATAATGAAAATAGTATTTCCCACAGAGCAGTGTGAGAGTGTTTGAATAAAATATCTGCCTTTGGACATGAGTCTCTGCCGATGATCACGGTAGGATCTGTGCTTTATTTGTGGATTAGAAGCCACAGTGCAGTATGGACATGTGCTTTATGAGAGCTGGCTGGGGAAACCTCTCACCCGCTGACATCTGCCCAGATTGCCACTGGTTTTAAATCTCTGCATCTGAATTTTAGAAGCTAAAACTTTGGCACTGCTAAACAGCCATGCCTCTAAATGGAAAAGTCTCATGAGGGGATGAAATTCAATACCAGAATTTCAAATATTTTATCATTGTAGAACAGAAACTGACACAAGAAAGGGAATACAATGAAAATGGCTGGATCACAGGACCCCAACAAACTGAAAAATGGTGGCATTTCAATTATAATGGAACTACTACACCCTTGGGAAGGATTAACACATGTCTCGTAGGCATTTGCTTTGATTGGAAGATACCTTCTTCATTCTCAAGAAGCAAATTCTGGTTCTATGTCTCTCTGATGCTGTATAAGACTGTGTGTTTGCTAAATGAATATAGAAATCTGAGAGTATATGTTCATACTCTAAACTGCCTCAATCAGCAGTCCACATTTTATCCAAATCTCTCCCACTTCAAATGTTCTATAGTTGCTACTGCATTATTTTGGTGTCATAGACTTTTCTTCAATAATTTCTCATCTTCCTTTTAATGAGGTTCTGCTGTACATGTATAGGTAGACACTACAACAGAAATAGCAATAGAAGTAGAGAGTTGATTTGGCATCAGGAAGAAATATAATTTAATTCGTAAAAATACATTAAAATTCACAAAAAGAAAAAATGTTCAAAACCTGGCCCATATAAAAAAGCAACTGCCACAGAACAGTTCTGAAACTTCAGTGGTTTAACACAATGGGAATTTTTCTATCATTCACATAAACTCCAATTTGCTGGAGTGTGGCTGGATGTTGGGCTCCCTGCAGTCCTTCAGAGTCCCAAACTGTCAGTTATCACCCATTCATAGTTTGCAAAGTTACCTGGGGTGTCAGCATCTAGACAGCAGGAACAGAAGAGAAACAGAGCAGGGTCACATTGAAGTGTTTTGAGACTGGACTGTAAATGCTATAGCCTTCCTTTTCTCACATCTTATTGGCCAATACACAGTCACAAGGCTACCCCAAAGTACAAAAGAGGCCAGGAAATGTAGTCCAGCAAGATTCCCAGAAGGTATGGCAAACTACTAGCCATTCCTTGCTGTGTCTAATTCATGTGGAACAAATTATTTCAAGGGAACTTGAATTGATCTATAGTATATGCAAATTAGTAACAAATAACAATAATGAATCTAATGAGGTATTAGAAAAGTCAAGAGTTAGGGAGACAACATACTACTCTGTCTAGAAGATAGTATTAAAAAATGGAGAGAGTACAGTCTCTGAGAAGAGTATGGGAGAAAATGGCAGAGGAAACTGCATCAAATTAAAAGGACACTGTGGATCTTCATTTAGGGTGTGGACACATACAAGTCAGAATCCGAGCAGCTGAGAGCCTGCACACCAGATTTGGAGTGAGGTGAGACCAGACTGCAGTGGCCCAAGCCACTGGTGATAAAGCTGTGGGAAGAGCCTGGAAGGAGTCTTGTTTGGAGCCTTTTGGGGAAAGTATCTGCTAACCTTGAGGGGGGAAAAAGGGGGGGCATATTTCTCTCTCCAACCACCCAGCCCATAACTATCTGAGAGAAGGCAGGCACCATTTTGGACATACATAACAGCTGCACCCATTAAGCAGCCCAGAGGAGACACCTGAGTCTGGCTGGGAGAATTGTAAAGGGGCTGGGACCTCATGACTATGGAAGGCTTATGTGCCAGGACTGTGAAAACACTATGGCTGTGTGGGAGGGTGCAGGGTGTTTCTGGGACTTTGGGCAATCACTGTGGGCAGCTTGACATGACAGGGCTCCCTGATTCCCTGTTGAGGGTCATTGCTGTAGGATCTGTGCTCACACTGAGGACTGTATGGATCCTTTGTGTGGTTATTGTGACACCGCAGATGAAAATTGTACCCACTAGGCCTAGCGCCCAGGCATTGATCTTCTTTGAGGAGTGGAAGTGAGTGTGAGACTATGACACTGAGCAGAACAAACCTCCCCTCTGCTACAAATAGAAACAGAGAGAGAGAAAGAGAGTTACCATGCCCAACTTGGGTGTGACCTTAGAAACTCCCCTAAAATTGAAGAACTGAAGAGAGTTCCCTGAACACACCCAGCACATGACTCTGGGTATTCATTGAAAGAACGGACCCTCGGCTGGCGCCGCGGCTCACTAGGCTAATCCTCCGCCTTGCGGTGCCGGCACACCGGGTTCTAGTCCCGGTTGGGGCGCCGGATTCTGTCCCGGTTGCCCCTCTTCCAGGCCAGCTCTCTGCTGTGGCCAGGGAGTGCAGTGGAGGATGGCCCAAGTGCTTGGGCCCTGCACCCCATGGGAGACCAGGAGAAGTACCTGGCTCCTGCCATCGGATCAGCACTGTGCGCCAGCTGCCGCGGCCATTGGAGGGTGAACCAACGGCAAAGGAAGACCTTTCTCTCTGGCTCTCTCTCTCACTGTCCACTCTGCCTGTCAAAAAAAAAAAAAAAGAAAGAACGGACCCTCCACTAAGCCACAGAAGCATAGCTCAAAGATAAAAACCATCACCGGGAAAAAAAATACACAAGTATTAACACAAATTCCCAATAATAAATGCAGCAATTTGAGAAACAAGAATAAGGAAGACAACATGATGCCCCCAAAAGAACACAACACTTCAATACTGGAGTGTGAAGATGAAGAGATTAACAAAATTCTAGAAACATTTTTTTAAAAAAACTGATTGTAGGATTACTGAGAAGTAATCAGGGCCAGTGCCATGGCTCAATAGGCTAATCCTCTGCCTGCAGCGCCGGCACACCAGATTCTAGTCCTGGACGGGGCACCAGATTTTGTCCTGGCTGCCCCTCTTCCAGTCCAGCTCTCTGCTATGGCCTGGGAGTACAGTGGAGGATGGCCCAAGTCCTTGGGCCCTGCACCCGCATGGGAGACCAGGAAAGGCACCTGGCTCCTGGCTTTGGATCAGCATGGTGCACTGGCCACAGCAGCCGTTGCAGGGTGAACCAACAGAAAATGAAGACATTTCTCTCTGTCTCTCTCTCTCTCTCTCTGTCTACTCTGCCTGTCAAAAATAAAATAAAATAATAAAATAAAAATAAAAATAAAAGAAGTAATCAGAAGCAAACTCATGAACTAAAGAAATCTGTACATGACATGATCAAAAATTTTTCCCACAAAATTGATATTTTAAGAGAAGTCAAAATGAAATATTGGAAATGAAGAATTCAACAGAACAAATAAAAATATGGTTAAAAGCCTTAAGAAGAGATTCTGTGTGGCAGAAGAAAGAATATCCAACTTAGAAGTCAAAGAGCGAGAGAGAGTGAGAGAGAAAGAGAGAACAACCTGGGTGAGTCATCTTTGGCACACCCTTAACCCTGAAGAACCAAACACAGCTCTCTGGCCACACCCATCACATGCCTCTAAGGATCCAACAAAAACAGACAGTCCACTTAATCTAGAGTCATAGTATAATGAGAAAAAACACCACAGCAAAGAAACCAAAGAATATCTCCACAATGCCAAGCAACAAATGCAGAAACCAAGGAAACAAGAGCAAGGAAGACACTATGACACCCCCAAATGAAAAATACACCCCAATTCAAGATTATGAAGATGATGAGATAGAAGAAATGCAAGAAGCAGATCTCAAAATAATTGATAAGAACATTAAGAAGTTCTCAAAAACAAATTCCTGAACTACAGAAATCCTTAATGGACAGGATACAAAATCTCTCGCAAAAATGAAATATTAAGGAGGAATCAAAATGAAATGAAGCAACAAGTAGAACATGAAACTGTGATAGTGAAGAGAAATCATAATGAAATGAAGAATTCAATAGATCAAATGAAAAACACATTAGAGAGCCTTAAAAACAGAATGAGTGAAGCAGAAGAGAGGATATTGGACTTAGAAGAAAGAGAACAGGAAAGTATACAATCAAACGAAAGAAAAGAAGAGAAAATTAGAAATCTAAAAAATATTGTCAGTAATCTACAGGATACTATTAAAAAAAACCCAACATTCGGATTCTAGGAGTTCCTGAAGGCAGAGAGAGAGAGAGAAAGGATTAGAAGGCCTTTTTAGTGAGATACTAGCAGAAAATTTCCCAGGTTTGGAGAAGGACAGAGACATCCTAGTACAGGAAGCTCATAGAACCCCTAATAAACATGACCAAAAGAGATCCTCACCACGACACGTTGTAATTAAACTCACCACAGTGAAACAAAGAAAAGATCCTAAAATGTGCAAGAGAGAAATGTCATATTACTCTCAGAGGATCTCCAATTAGACTCACAGCTGACTTCTCATCAGAGACCCTACAGGCTAGGAGGGAATGGCGAGATATAGCCCAGGTACTAAGAGAGAAAAAAATGCCAGCCCAGAATATTATATCCTGCAAAGCTCTCATTTGTGAATGAAGGTGAAGTAAAGACTTTTCATAGCAAACAGAAATTGAAAGAATTTGTCACCACTCATCCAGCCCTGCAAAAAATGCATAAAGATGTGCTACACACAGAAACACAGCCATCAGTATGAAAGAATGTAAAGGAAGAAAAACTCCCAATAGAAGATCACAGGAAGCTCAGAGCATATACTAGAAAATTTCTTTGGGAAAATGGCAGGGCAAAATTACTACTTATCAATAGTCACATTGAATGTTAATGGCCTCAACTCTCCAGTTAAAAGGCAAAGACTGGCTGAATGGACGAAGGAACAAAACCCATCTATTTGCTGCTTACAAGAAACACATCTTTCCAACAAAGATGCATGCAGACTGAAAGTGAAAGGTTGGAAAAAGATATTCCATGTTTACAGAAGCCAAAAAAAAGCAGGTGTAGCCATATTAATATCAGACAAAATAAACTTTAACACAAAAACTGTTAAGAAAGACAAAGAGGGGCACTATATAATGATTAAGGGTTCAATTCAACAGGAAGATGTAACTATTATAAATGTATATGTACCTAATTACAGGGCACCGGTTTATTTAAAAGATATGTTAAGGAACTCAAAGGGAGACTTAGATTCCAATACAGTAGTACATGGAGACTGAACAACATGCTCCTGAATGAACACTGGGTCATAGAAGAAATCAAAAGAGAAATTAAAAACTTTCTGGAAGCAAATGAGGATAACAACACAACATATCAAAACTTAAGGGATACAGTAAAAGCAGTGTTGAGAGGAAAGTTTATAGCAATAGGTGCCTACAGCAAGAAATTGGAAAGGCACCAAAAAAATGAGCTTTCAACACATCTCAAGGATATAGAAAAACTGCAGCAAACCAGACCCAAATCTAGTAGGAGAAGAGAAATAATAATTAAAATCAGAGAAGAAATAAACAGATTGAATCCAAAAAAAAAATTACAAAAAAAAATCAGCCAAACGAAGAGCTGGTTTTTTGAAAAAAAAAAAATGAATAAAATTGACACACCATTGGCCCAACTAACTAAAAAAAGAAGAGAAAAGACCCAAATCAATAAAATCAGAGATGAAAAAAGAAATGTAACAACAGACAGCACAGAAATAAAAAGAATCATCAGAAATTACTACAAAGAGTTGTATGCCAGCAAACAGGGAAATCTATCAGAAATGGGTAGATTCCTGGACACATCCAATATACCTAAATTGTCCCATAACTGAGACAGAAATTCAAACAGTAATAAAGGCCCTCCCAACAAAGAAAAGCCCAGGAGGGGGAAAAAGAAGACAAATCTCTGGAAATTTTATAGTCAGACCAAAAAAAGAAGAAGAAGAAATAAGAAAATAAGAAATAAGAAAAACAGTGTTGGAGATTTTTGGGATACTATCAAATGACCAAACATACAGGTCTTAGAATTCCTGAAGGCATATAGTGAGGATGGATTAGAAGGCCTTTTTAGTAAAATAATTTTCTCCCTAATTTGGAGAACAGGATGCCCAAGGACAGAAAGCACATGGAACTCCTAATAGACATGACCAGAAAAGATCCTCACCACAACATATTGTAGTCAAACTCTTCACAGTAAAACATAAAGAAAAGATTCCAAAGTGTGCATGAGATAAAGACCAGAATAGTTTCAGAGGATCTCCAATTAGACTTACAACTGACTTATCAGAAACCCCACAAGCTAAGAAAGAATGGAGAGATACATTCTAAGTCTGTGAAAGAAAGTGAAGGCAAAAAATCTTCCAGTAAAAGTACAAAGGAAATCCAAAGTAAAATATAGGAATATTTGTGAAAAAATGTTGTTGCTTATCAATAGTCCCTTTAAATGTAAATGGCCTCATTTCTCCAGTAAAAAGATACAGACTGGCTGGGTGGATTACAAAAGAAGACCCATCTATTTTCTGCCTACAAGAAACCAATCTTACCAACAAAGATACACTCTAACTGAAAGTGAAAGGATGGAAAAAGATATTCCATGCTAACAGAAACAAAAAAGAGCTGATGTAGCCATCCTAATATCAGACAAAATAGACTTTAACACAAAAACCATTAAAGAGACAAAAAAAGGGTACTAAGTAAGGATAAGGGATCAATTCAACAGGAAGACTTGACTATTATAAATGTATTTGCATCTAATTATAAGGCACCTGACTATTTAAAAGAAATGTTAATAGATCTAAAGGGAGACATATACTACAATACAATAGCAATAGGGGACTTCCATACTCCATTTTCAGCAATGGACAGATCAACCAGACAGAAAATCAGCAAGGAAGCAATACAGACCAAATGGATGTAATGGATATCTACAGAATTTTTCACCCTACAGATGCAGAATACACAATATTCTCACCAGTGCATGGAACTTTCTCTAGGATAAACCACACGCAAGTCTCAGCAAATTCAAAAAAGTCAAAATAATACCATGCATCTTCTCTGACCAAAATGGAATGAAGCTAGAAATTAATTCAAGAATCTCTAGGATATATGTAAGCACATGGAGACTGAACAACATGCCCTTGAATGAACAGTCAGTCATTGAAGAAATCAAAAGAGAAATAAAAAAAAAAAATCTGGAAATAACTGAAGGCAACAATACAACATATCAAAACTTATGGAATACAGCAAAAGCAGTGTTAAGAGGAAGGTTTATAGCAATTGGTGCCTAAATCAGAAAATTGGAAAGGCAATAAATGAATGATCTATCAATGATGATTCTCAAGGACCAAGAAAAACAGCAGCAAACCAAACCCAAACAAGTAGGAGAAAAGAAATAATTAAAATCAGAGAAGAAATTTAAAAAATTAAAACCAAAAAAGCAATATCAGTGAAATGAAGGGCTGGTTTTTTAATTAAAATAAACAAAATAAACACAACACTGGCCCAACTTACCAGAACAAAGAGGGAGAAGACCCAAATCAATAAAATTAGATTTGAAAAGGGAAATGTAACAACAGACACCACAGAAATATTTTCATAATCATCAGAAAATACTACAAAAGCTGTATGCCAATAAATCGGGAAACTTAGAATAAATGGATAGATTCCTGGACACATACAATCTACCAAAATTCAGCCATGAAGACATAGAAAACCAAAAAACCAATAACAAAGATGGAAATGGAATCAGTAATAAAGACCCTTCCGACAAAGAAAAGCCCAGGATTGGATGGCTTCACCATTGAATTCTACCAGACATTTAAAAAATAATTAACTCCAATTCTTCTCAAGCTAGTCAAAACAATTGAAAGGGAAGGAATCCACCCAAGCTAACATCACCTTAATTACTAAACCTGAAAAAGATATAACAGAGGAAGAGAGCTAAAGACCAGTTTCCCTGATGAACATAGATGTAAATATCCTCAACAAAATATTAATCAATCAAATCCAACAACACATCAGAAAGATCATTCACCTCTACGAAGTGGAATTGATCCCTGGTATGCAGGGATGGTTCAATATCCACAAATCGATAAATGTGATACACAACATTAACAAACTGAAGAATAAAAAGCATATGATTATCTCAATAGATGCAGAAATAAAATACAACACCCTTTCATGATGAAAAATTTAAGCAAATTGAGTATGGAAGGAACATTTCTCAACACACTAAAGGCAATTTATGACAAATCCATGGCTAGCATCCCATTGAATGGGGGAAAGTTGGAAGCATTCCCACTGAGATCTGCAACCAAACAAGGATGCCACTCCCACCAATGCTACTCAATATAGTCCTGAAAGTTTTAGCCAGAGCCAATAAGCAAGAATAAGAAATCAAAGGGATACAAATAGGGAAGGAGGAAGACAAACCATCCCTATTTGCAGATGACATGATTCTACATATAGGGGATCCAAAATACTCCACTAAGAGACTATTGGAACTCATGAAGAGTTTGGTAAAGTGGCAAGATATAAAATCAACACACAAAAATCAGTAGCTTTTGTAAACTTAGACAATGCAATGGCTGAAAAAGAACTTATAAGACCAACCTCATTCACAATAGCTACAAAAAAATCGAATACCTTGGAATAAGTTTAACCAAGGTTGTCAAAGATCTCTATGATGAGAATTACAAAACATAAAAGAAAGAAATAGAAGACAAAAAAATGGAAAAATCTTCCATGTTAATGGGTTGGAAGAATCAATATCATCAAAGTGTCCATACCACCAAAAGCAATTTACAGATTCAATGTGATACACATCAAATAAGCAGGACATTCTTCTAAGATCTAGAAAAAATGATGCTAAAATTCAGATGGAAACACAGGAGACCCCAAATAGCTAAAGCAAATTTATACAACAAAAACAAAGCCACAAAGCCAAAAGCATCACAAAACTGGAATTCAAGACATACTACAAGGCAGTTATAATTAAAACAGCCCACTACTGGTACAAAAACAGATAGATAGACCAGTGGAACAGAATAGAAATGCCAGAAATCAATCCATGCCTCTAAAACCAGCTTATCTTTGACAAATGAGCTAAAATCAATCCCTGGATCAAGGACAGTCTCTTCAACAGATGGTGCTGGGAAAGCTGAATCTCCACATGTAGAAGTAAGAAGCAAGACCTCACCTTACACGTTATACAAAAATCCTCTCAAAATGGAGGCCTAAGTTTACAACCTGATACCATCACATTATTAGTAAACATTGGGGAAACCCTGCAAGACATTGGCATAGTAAAGAGTCCTTGGAAAAGACTCCAGAGGCACAGGCAATCAAAGCCAAAACTGACACATGGGATTACATCAAATTGAGAAGCTTCTGTGTGGCAAAAGAAACACAGCAAAGCAAAGAGTCAAATGACAGAATGGGGGAAATTATTTGCTGACTATGCAACTGATAAAGGATTAATAACCAGAATCTACACAGAGATCAAGAAACTTAACAACAAAACAAACAACCCTGTCAAGAAATGGGCAAAGGATTTAAATAGGCATTTTTCAAAAGAGGAAATCCAAATGGCAAACAGATACATGAAAAAATACTCAGGATCCTCAGGATCAGTAGCCATCAGGGAAATACATATCAAAACCACAGTGAGATTTCACCTTACCCCTTTTAGAATGGCTTTCAAACAGAAATCAAAAAACAACAAATGCTGGCAAGGATGTGGGAAAGGGGTTCCCTAATCCACTATTGGTGAGAATTTAAATTGGTACAGCCACTGTGGAAGACAGTATGGAGATACCTCAGAAATCTGAATATAGACCTACCATATGACGCAGCCATCCCACTCCTGGGAATTTACCCAAACCAAAGGAAATCAGCATATGAAAGAATTATCTGCACCACAATGTTTATTGCAGCTCAATTTACAATAGTTAAGATATGGAAAAAATCTAAATGCCTGTCAACTGAAGAATGGATAAAGAAATTCTGAAGTATATACATCATGGAATACTACACAACAATAAAAAAATGAAATCCTGTCATTTTCAAAAAATGGATAAAACTGGAAAACATCATACTTAATGAAATAAGCCAGTCCCAAAAGGACAAATATCATATGTTCTACCTGATTTGTGATAACTAATAGAGCACCTAAAAGGCAATCTATAGAAGTGAAATTAACACTTCAATATGTAATGACTTTGAACAGCCCTTGTCTCGACTGTTGACAAACAATTTTTTCATACAATTTGTTGAACTCTTTACTTTGTATAATCACTTGTATATAAAGTTAATTGAAAATAGATTTTAGTTAAAAATAGGAATAGGAATAGGAGAGGGAGGAAGAAGAGGAGTGGGCATGTGGGCAGAAGGGCAAATAAGGTGGGAAGAATCACTATATTCTAAAACTTGTATTTATGAAAAGCATGAAGTTTGTATCCTTAAATAAAAAGCTTCTGGGAAAAAATAAAAATAAAAATAAAGCCCTAGAGCTTTACTAGTCAGCCTGAAGGAATTTCTTGAACCATGTATAAACCAGAAATACAAATGTGCATTGTGTCATCTCAAAGTATGATAATCAATAGCACTGATAAAAATAATAATAATAAATCTGATGATAGATATCAGATTTTGAATACTTTTAGCTAATTTTCTCATTCCTTAATTTAGAATAAATGAGATTACCACAATAATGTTCAATATACTCATTCAGGATCAGTACTGTGTCTATCTTGCTATCTTGCAACATCTCATCTGGCACATGTATGTGCTCAATAAACACTTCCTGAATAAGATTTTTCTGCCTGGGACTCACATTCAGAAGGCTATATTATCGTCAATTATAGGTCAAAGAATTTTTTTCTTGTAGCCCAAGATGTATTTCTTGGTCTTGAGGAAACCATGATCTACATATCCCATCCTCCCAGACCTTCTAAAAACAGACCTAGAACCAAAAGACAAGCAAATCTCAGGTTCATGAGCTATCCAGTGGGCCCAACAATGTTCTCAGCCTATCACCTTAAACAAAAACAGGTAGCTTGAGCATGGGCTCTGGAGTCAGACTTCAAAGTGTGAATCTGACATTGCCAATTACTGTCATGTGATCTGAGACAGCATAGTGAATTTCTCTCTGGCTCAGTTTCCCCATCTTTAAATTGAGATAATGGGACACACTTCACAACACTGCTGGATGTGTTAAGATAATTAATATATGTAAAAGCACTTAGATGAGGACCTGTCCAATGATAAGCAATCAATAATTATTAGCTGTAATGAATGGCATGTACATGACTTCACAGAAACTAAAGCCCAATCAAAGTCAAGGTCACCCCAACCGCAGTTTCTAATACAATTATTTTTGTCATATTCACCATGTCGTTGGAATTGTGGTTTGTACTGATGGCCAACACTCTCACTTTATCCAGTGATATCCAAGCTTGCAAGGAAGAAAACTAAATTTAGATAGTATTTACTATTTTCCACACAATTTGCATGGATTTCCTAACTAATACTTAATGAAGTTCAAACACTCACCTCATGTTTCTCAGTATATACTAGAGCTTTAATTTGAAGACAGAGAATATTGGAATTTTCATTTCTCAAGGGATAGACATCATTTCCTACATACTCTTGGAATAGACAGATACATCACATTGTCTTTTGTATCTTCTGTAGCAATACCAGTGCATACATTCATTCAATAATATGTTTCTAAATATCTGCAGAATTGATGGATGGATGGGCAGGCGGATGGGTGGGCAGTAATTTGGCATATGAATCATGATACAAAATTTGCCTCACAAAATAAGAAAGCAGTAAATTTCATCATGATATACTCAATTTTGAAAGTCCTGGATGTCTTATACTATGATTGACTCAAGAGCACAAATGGAGAAAGTAGCGTTAACAAGGAAGTAGCCATTCTGAAATAATCTGGAATGCTGACTTTCTTGGACTCCCCGGTAGAGAAACAGGCACATGATAGCTTAGTATACCTATGTGTTGAATATTCACATTGATGGAGGGGGTAGTGATGCAGAAAATACATAACATCAGATAATCCAAAAGTCATTTATATTTGGCACAGGAATACTTTGCATAACAATTTTGCAGTTGATTGATCCTCTTGGGTTTGTTTGTGCTGATAGTATAGCAATTCTCATTCTGTAGAAACACTGACAGGAAGCAGTAGGGGTATATGGCTAAATATATATGTAAGAAAATCATTTATTCATTCGGAAGAATCCTGACGACAGGTTACTTGTGCCAAGCACTGTGATAGATACTGAAGATGAAATGGGAAACGAGTTATGTGTACTCCTAGTGAGGGAGGGACTAAAAGATAAATATAAGTAAGAGTTGTGAATAGTATTGCATTGTGCCCCAGATTCCTCTTGTTATATACATATACACTTGCCATACATTAAAGAAAAGCTTGCTTAGCTATAAGCATTTAAAAACTCAAGTCATACAGTATTTATTTTCATGAAGAACCCATTATGAGAGCAGACATATATAGTGCTATAGTGCTTCCACATTCTAAGAGTGTTTCAAATGCTTCTATAATTAACTAATTTATACCTAACAAAAATACAAAAAGCAATGTTATCATTATCCCCATTTTACAGATGAGAAAATTGAAGCACAGAAAATAACTCATCTAATGTTTAGAAATTGTGTTAGTGACCAATCTAGGATATGAACACAGGCAGTCTGACTCCAGAATCTGTGTCTTTATTCATCACATGCTCTTCCTCTTTGATCAAAATACCAAAGTGAAAAGAGTCTAAAGAATATCAATAGTCCTCAGAGGAAAAAGTTAAATTAGTTCCCTATCACATCTAAAAAATTAAATGTAATTCCCTAGAAAAATTCAAACATTATTTCTGTCAAGAATACCATAAACAAATTTCCTGAAAGAAGACATTTGCAAAATATGCTATGTAAAAGTACTATAATCTGATTTTTTTAAAAAAGTTAAAAATGATGGGGCCAGCACTGTGGCATAGTGGGTAAGGCCTCCATCTGCAGTGCCAGCATTCTATATGGACATCACTCTGAGTCCCAGCTGCTCTACCTCTTATCCAGCTCTCTACTATGGCCTGGGAAAGTACTACAGGATGACCCAAGTCTTTGGGCCCCTGCACACATGTGGGAGACCTGGAAGAAGCTCCTGGCTCCTGGCTTCAAATTGGCACAGCTCTGGCAGTTGCGGCCAATTGGGGAGTTAAACCAGCAGATGGAAGATCTCTCCTCTCTCTCTCTCTCTCTCTCTCTCTCTCTAGCTCTCTCTGCCTCTCCTTCTCTCTGTGTGTAACTCTGACTTTCAAAAAATAAATAAATCTTTTTTTAAAAAAATGATGCAAAGGATTTACAGAAGAAATTCATATACTCACTAAATCTTTGAGATCATGGTCAATTTCACTACTTATTAATGAGTAGCAAATAAAAATGACCATCTGATTGGCAAAAATTTAAAAGTTCAACAATACCACGTACTGGCCTGGATGCAGAGAGAAATGAACTCTCATGCATGGATTTTGGAAGTAGCAGCGGGTAGAGCTGCTTCAAAAAGCAGTGTGGCATATCTGCGAAATCTAGTAATCCTGTCAGTCTTGAAAGGAACTCTCCTATGGTTTGAATGTGTCTCCTGAAGTTCTTAGGCTGAAATAAACCCTGGTGCAACAGTGTTGGGAGGTAGGCTCTAAAGAGAACTGATTAGGACCTACAGGTAGTCAGCGGATTAATGCTGTTGTCATGAGGGTGAGTTCATCATTGCAGGAACGAGTTCATTATAAAAGGGAGAATTTGGCTTTTTTCCTCTCTTCTGACCATGCAATGCCTTCCACCTTGCTACGACACAGCATCCAGGACCTCATTAGATGTGGCCCCTTCATCTCAGACTTCCCAGCTTCCAGATATATCTGCTCGTGAAGCATTGCCCAGTCAGTGGTATTCTCTTACAGGCGCAAAATATGCACACATTCTTCCTAAGAGAAACTCCTGTGTATTTACCCAAGGGCACATACACAAAGATATTCTCTGTAGCATTTTTGTCATTATGAAGAATTAGAAAGAACTTAAATAACTCATCATAAAAGGAAGAAATAAATAAAGAGAACTGCACCCTTAGAGTGGGGTCCTGACATGACAATGAAAGGAATAAACGAGTGCTGTGTCTGTTTATTTAAATATGTGCTGATCTCAAAACCACAAGGTTGAATGAAGAAAATGCAAAAAAAATGTAAAAGTACTATATCTGTGCATTTGGAAAAATAGAGACAGCATTGCACATGGATACAAATATATGTGTGGAGAAATATTAAGCTAAGACTAAGAAAGACACACATCACATTCATGAAGGTAACTGAGACTGGATACCAGTCCAGAGGAATACAATTGGAGATCAAATGAAACTTCAACTTTGTTTCAGTTTTCTGATTTAATACAGGGTTCACACAAATATGAAAGCTGGTTTTAAAATTATCAGTTTGGGGTGCCAGAAATCTGTCTTATTAATATTAACCTAAGTACTTTGTATTTTTAAAATATTTTTCTAAAGCAAAAAGGTAAAACAAGACCAGTCTCTGGGGTGGCACTATTTCTATTCACATTTGAATGTGAACTAACCTCCATCTACTAAATAGCACCTATTACTTTGTACCTTTGATGGTGATCAGCTGCATTCATGCTATACTTCAAGTACTAAATGAGCTCTTTGAGAGAAGGCATCAGATCAGTATAGCTTTATAGCATTCTAGTTCACACACACCTACATACGCACACACATGTGACGGGATTGTGTATGTGTCTGGAATGGTATAGACCTTTTCTAGTGGTTCAACCAGAAAAATTCTCTTATTTTGTTTATTTGTTTATGCTTCAAACTAAGATGTTACTTGAAAAAAGTAATACCTGCTAAAATAATTTGAAGACCTGTGAAACAGGCTATTTGAACAACACAGAATTGATTAACCAACCACCTGTTGCCTGATTTCTATAATACTGATTTCACCAAATAGGAGAAAATTTACTAAGTCCTTCAAAAAAAGAGGAGTTTATACAAACTGCTTATTCATTCTATAAATGTTTATTGAGAATACACCATGTACAAGAAACTGTCTGATACTAGAAGCTAAAGAAAACCCCTACAATGCAGCAAAGCAGTGTGTGAAGCACACTGTATTTAAAATGAAAGCAACATCATGTCCTAATGCACTTTTAGCAAACAGCTCTTGCAAGAAATGTTGATATTTTCCTGTGTCTTTTGCTGCTCTGTGCATTAACTTGGCCTTTATTTCAGCCCCACCCTATCTCTCCTTTGAAACCATTGTCTCCTTGACATGAAAAATGTACTTCAGAAAGCCTAATGGCTAATTACATCAAAGGGAAGAAAGTCCAAACCTCAAACAAGGAATGATTAACTGCACAAGCTTTAACAGAAGCTATCACACCCTCAAAACTACTCCTCTTCTTTAATAAAAATGTTTCTAGTAATTTATTTTCTGACAAAGTTTGTGTTCTCTGCCCAGGAGTGACTCCTGTTTTGTTCACTTCAGGGTAGCACCCTATCTAGAGCTGGCCTGACCACAGGCAAAGCAGACAGCCCCTACATAATAGCATGTATGCAAACACAACACATTGAATGGGAGCTGAACTCCTGCTTCTTCAATGGTGTCTCCCAAACTGTGGGTTTTCCAATAAAAAAAGCAATGACACGAAAGGTTTTTCTATGCCAAATAACCATGACAAATGCAGAGTTAAACAAAAGTTACAGGTTTGATTACCTACAAAGCATGTAAAACTCTGTTTCCTTAAAACAGGCACTATGAAAGATTATTTATGCATCATTTTCCTTCTAAAAGTGTCTTGAAGGTAGAGATCAAGTCTGTAACAGTCAGCATTATATCTCCAGCACAGGGCCTGTAATATAAAGACACTCAGTAATGTTCCCAAATAAGATCATAAATCACTGACTGCCATTGTTGTAAATAACATTTTATATCTATACAATGTCTTGGGTACTTTCAGGGGCTTCATCCCAACTGTAGCTGATATCAATCCTATAGAGATGCAGGTTGAGAATTAAAATCTGCATCCTATAGATCAGGAGGGTGGACTTTAGGAAAGTGTGAAAGAAGTGAGTAAAGAAAGAGACTTCTGAGGATCTGCTGTGCTACTCTACTATGTTCCGGGTCCACTGTGCGGTCCACACGGTAAGTCCTTGATTGCATTTTGTTCCCACAACAACCCTGTAAGGTGCCTATTACAGGCAATGATGCTGAGGCTTCCACGATTAAATTACTCGCCAAAGACACACAGGAAGTCGATGGAAGCCCTGACATCACAATCCTGTGTCTCCTGACTCTTAACCTGAGTTTAATGTAACAAATCCTGGCTAAGAGGATTTCTGAGAAACAACATTGGGAATAAAACTACTCTTAAACAAACATCTCATAGCCATGACTAAAATACCATACATACTTTTGGGCATTTTGAAGGTTTCTATAATCTGTTATTTTATTTGTTCTTTCATTTTTCAAATTCAAAAAGAAATGATTCACAGATCATAGGATCTACGGTATGGGAAAAATCTGAGAGCACTAGGAAATGATGGAGGTTGAGAAGAGACATGATTGATAAATAAATAATCTAAATTCCTTTACTATATTGTAAGGTACTATAAAATATGTTCATGTAAATTCAAGTACAACAAAATATGAACAAATGCAATGTGCTTACACTTGAGAATAAGTGCCTCAAAACTGTCATGTCAGAGAAGATGAAAAAGATGCATAGGCTGCCTGCCATTTGCTGGACTGTGCTCAGTGTTTCATGTAGATTAACTGAATTCACCCTTAAAACAACCTAGTGGGTTATCTAATTTTAATGTCTATATATTTTTATTTGAAAACCAGAGGGAGAGAGAGAGATGAGAAATATCTTCTATCTGCTGGTTCATTCCCCCAGTTGCCCACAACTTCTAGGGCTGAGCTGGGTCAAAGCCAGGTTCCAGGAACTCCATTTGGTCTCCCATCAGGATGGCAGGAATTCACATACTTGAGCCATCATCTATCACCTCTAGAATGCACATTAGCAGGAAGCTGAATTGAAAACTGAGGCAAAACTCATTCTCAGGCACTGGGATATAGAAAGCAGGCATCCCAAGTGGAGACTTAACACACTACCACTTTTTTTAATCTAAATGTCTATTTATTTATGTTTAATTATTTGAAAGAATTACAGATACATGATAGATTTATGGATGTGGATAGATAGTAGATAGATAGAAAGATAGATATATAGATATATAGATAGATAGATAGATAGATAGATACTTTTAATATGCTCCTTGTACAGGTAAGGAAACCAAAGCAGAGAGCTTACGTAACTATGCCCAGGAAAATAATCATGACACTTCTTTCACACTTTTTAATAAGCACCTAAGAGTAGTAATGTGTAGGATCTCCTTGGTTCCCAACATCAGCCCTGTGAGGTAGTCAAGCAGGCATTATTATCCCCATTTTCCAGAGAAGGAACCTAAGGTGTACCCAAGACAAGATCACACAGCTGATAGTGAGAGGAACCAGAGCAGATCCAAGTCTACAAGTCTCTAGATTCTTAGTCCATTGATTTCTTTTTTTCAGGTTCACATTCATAACTGCTTCCCTTGGAGCAGAAAAGTGAACTAGAGTCTTCCTACAGTCTTTTTATTGAGACAATATGCACTGTCCCAAGTCTTTCTACTCAGGGGTAAAAGCCAAAAGAACCTCCCTATATTACCGTGGGCATATTAGTTATTACCCTCAATGCAACGTCCCTTCTTCTCTCACTCAAAAGAGCATTCCCTCTGGGTCCAAGCTTTGCAATTAGAACAACACTTATAGATTACAAACCTATAGATGGCAAATGCACATATTTTATCTTAAAAAGAACAAGTCTTAGACACTTTCTTCTGATCTTCTGGAAACACAGAAAAGTTGCCCTCCACTTCCCCAGAAGTCATATCCTTGTACAACATATTCCCTAACCTGCTCTGTTTCTCCATTACCCTGTCAGTTTTCCTAGAATCATTTCCTTAAAAATCAGTTGCACATGAATCCTTATCTCGGTGTCTGGCTCTGGGTTACCAGAACAAAGACACTAACAAAGCACAAGCAAAAGAAGGAAAAACACAAAGAACTGGGCTTTGCCCCCTTCACCTAGAATTACAGCTTGATCATAGTTATTGCTAACATGGACCATGACTGGAAAGGATCAGAACCTGAATTTGGACTTGCCTTATCGTGTTGTACTACTCCCTTTAGAGGATCTTAGAAGATCTTAATTCTAATACACCACTTTATCCACTTATTTATTCTTCCCCTTCTTTACCTAAAATGTCTTTATTTCTAGATTCAGGAAAGTGTTTAGACTTCATTAAAATTTTTACATTAATGAATTATCTAGCATCTTTGTCCATTGCTCAATAAACATAGTTGAAATATGCACTAGTGCTAGACTCTACAAAAGCAGTGATGAGAAAGGCACAGATTCTTTCCTCAACACACAAGCACCACTGCTCTATAAAACATACAATTCTGCTCCTTCTGGTAAGATGTTAACACTATGGAGCAAGAATCTAGGTCCCAAAATTCACAATCCAGTGCTCTCTGCATCTCATCAATTTTTCATAGTAAAATCTGATTGCTTTGCGGAAATTCCCTGCACTGAAGGTGTGAGTAAAAAACAGCAGAGGAGAAGGTGGACGATAGGTGTAAAAGGTAGCATAGATTAGCCTATAGCTAGGTTTGGTGGCTGGCATTAGATTGAGGGATAGACAGGGTTAGGTGGGAAAGGAGGTAAAAATGCCCAGGTTGTCTAGGGCCCTTGGTCAGATGGCAAATCTTTTTCCTCAGAGAGCAAATACCCAAGCAGCTTTTCTAAAAGTGTGGAGGAACTCTGTTCTGAATTTGTTGAGTCTAAAGTGCTTATGGAATGTTTAAGCAAAGAAGATAATACAAACATCACCTAGGTGGGTGGGAGGCTCATGAAAAGATTCAGTGTCTTACAAATCATGGACTAGAGAGGATCTCCCCAAAGCTGTGTGAGCAGTGAGAAGGGTTCTGTGGATCTTGACCTCAGCAACAATCAGGCGAGGGAAGGAAGAGGGAAAAGAGACTGCAAGTTAACTTGATAAGGAACAGCAGGGAGGAAGAGGAAAAGCCATAGGGTGTGGTGCTGAAAAGCCAAGAAAACAACATTTGGAGGAGGGCTGTTGAGAAGTCTTTTAGTCAGAGTTTGGGATATTCATATCAATGTTGAATAATCACCTACCATTCTGGGTCACTCCTTCTCCCACATATGTGGAGAAAACAAATATCTGGCTTTATTTTCCCAAATCCTTGGCAAGGACCTTAGAAAAAAGGCAAGACCATTTAAAATTAGTATCTGCCATCTCTGACCTCCTAATCTTGTTCTTTTCTATTGTCCCTGACCTCACTGCTAGGAACTTTCTCCTCATCAGTTTTTCCTATGTTTTTCTTTTTTCATGAATTATGATTACTCAACAATTTGGATCTACATCCTAGAGTTTTACATGCTGATTGCCTGAGACAAAATGTGTGAAAACATGGAGGCACACAGGAAATACTTAATAAATGCTAGCTGGATAAGAATCTTTTTAAAAATGGTCATAGTCATGACTCTTTTTCTTGTTTTCAAATATATGTATCATCTTGTGTCCAGAAAAAACTGTATATAACCTCAACAGTCAGATGTGTGTGTGCATGGGCGTGTGTGTGTGTGCATACATAAGCTGTTTATGACGATTGGCAACATGGAATGGTTACTGACTTGGACGATTCCATTTTGAATGATGCAGTACAGAGGAAACCTGAAAGAACACATTTTTAAATGCAAGGTCTGAGTGCTGATTGACATACTTTGTACGATAGTAAAATCTGGCAGGTGCATTAACTTGCATCCCTCTGATCCGTACACATCCCCACTTGTCTTCTTAGGGTACTTGGTAATAAGCTTCTTTAAAGATCCCTGAGTAAGCACTGAAGATAATATCTGGAGTATGTAGCACTCAGTCCTTTTAGAATGGCTTTTTCCTGCTCCTTTCGTTTTCTTAAGAAAATGTCAGTTTAATCATTTCCTAATGCTTTGATAATGTGTTTCTTTACATAGCTGTAGAACACTCACTTCAGTGTTTTAAAAGCTTGAATGTAGATGTAAAAGTGCCAGTTAAATGAGATTACTCTTTCCTAATGAAATAACCAAAGAGGAGTTTGAAGTTTTTGAAACTTGGATGACATTTTTTGAGCAAATAATAAAGTCCAAGCCCTCCAATGTGTCTCTTATTTGATAAAATTACATTTCTTACCTCACTGAATATAAACAAGTAGTGGAATATAGGGGATTCACACATCGGAGGCAATCTGTCATCTACGAGATGGGTTAACCTCCACCTAAATGGAAACCTGAACTACGTGAAACCATAAAGAAGACACTGGGATCAAGTTGGATGAGCAGCCACCATCACTGCCCCTGATGTGGCACTAACCTCAACAGGTGAGCAGGAGGTTAGAAAACTGAGACAACACTTTGAGGAGACAGGAGACAGCATAGAATGCCTTGCCCAAAAAGAAAGGAATAAACAGAAGGTCAGCTGCCAGAAACCCTTACAACGGAGAGGTGACCTCATGTTTCTGCTCAATCTCTCCTCGCACTTCCTCCTCATCAGGCGCTGACTTCTCAGCTTAGAGACAAAAGCCCAGGCACGTGGGCTGGGACAACATGGCAGGATTTGGGGCAGGAGCAAAGAGACTGGGGAAAAGGAGTAATTCCTTGTATGAGGCCCAGTTTAATAGGCAAAGCACATCAGGGGAAGCCTAGAAGAGCAGCCAGAAAGATGGCAGGTTCTGGACCAGACCATGTTCAGGAGAGAAAGTTTGACAATGGCTAGAGAAAGTGCCTCTTTGGTGGTCAAGTAGGTTGAGGTTCAGAGTGGTATAAAACCCTATCAGTTCTGAACTTGACTTGTGTTATAGGTTGAGTAGGATTTGTCTCCCTAAAACTCGTGCAAAATATTTGAGTAAGGGTGGATACTTGATCTAATGATGAAATCTGAGAGATGGGGCAAGTGGGAGGTCTTTGGGTCATTGAGGGTATGCCCTGGGATGTTAGTTCTCGTGAGAGGTTTGAGTATTTGAGTTCAAGTTCAGCCTATGTTCTCTACCTGTACCTCTATCTCGATCTCTATTTCTATCTTTCTTCTTCCTGGCTCACCATGTGATTGTTCCTCTGTACCTGCCATGGCCATCCTCCACAGACACTGAACTACTGGGGCCACCTGACCCTGAACTATAATCTTCAAACAGTAAGCTGAAAGAAACCTTATCCTTCCCAAAGAAGCTCCTATCGGGTATTGTAGTTACAGTAAGGAAGAAAGGAATAATACAAGTTTTCGCCTGAAATGAGAGAATCAGTGAAGGCTCCAGGCATGCCGAGCTTACTCCAGGGCTTTGGATTCAGAGACAGTGTCACTGAAATGTATTATAGCCTTGTGATGGTTCGAATGTCCACTCCAAAGCTCATGTTGAAATATAATCCTGGGGCTTGGCATTTGGCACAGCAGTTAAGATGCCACTTGGGACACTCACATCCCGTATTGGAGTATTTGGGTTCCACTCCTGACTTAAGACTCCATCTTCATGCTAATGCACACCCTGGGAAACAGCAAGTGTTGGCTCAAGCACCTGGGTCCCTGCCACTCACCTAGGAGACCTAGACTGAATTCCTGGCTCCTGGCTCCAGGCTGGCCAAGCTGACATATTTCAGGCATTTGGGGAGTGAACTAGCGGATACAAGATCTCTCTCTCCTTCCCCACTCCTCCCTTTCTAATAAATATATTTTAAAAGAAAATGGAGACCTGAGCTGGGATTCTCTGTCTCACTCTGTGGTGCCCTGCACTAACTCTGCAGAGTCCCCACCAGCAAGAAGGATCTCCTGATACAACTGCCCATCTTCAACTTCCCAGCCTTCATAACCATGAATTACTCATTCTGTGGTTTTCAGTGATGGCAACAGAAAATGAACTAAGATAATCCTCCAAATACTGGGCCAAAAATGTTCAAATGCTCCCAGTACTCATAGGATTGGTCTAACTCTGTCATGGAAAGTGGACAGGAATGAGGGAAGACGGTCATTTATGTTCCCTTTACATTGATATGGGCCCCAGAAATCCCCTAGAGCAACATTTTGCAACTTCCATATTACTGAGTTTATTAGCAAATAATTAGGAAAACACGTGTCATAAAAAAAGATGCATGGATGTCCACATCTCTTTGTACTAAAATAAATGTATCTTTTATGCTGTTTTCCATGATTTTACAAATTCCCTCATATTTAAATAATACAGCCATAAATAGTTTGAGGTACTACAGTTCAGTAGTAACTCAATCTACAATTCTGGCAGTAGCTGAATCTCTAAAAAAGCTTACTTAAAGACTTTTCTCATAAACGACAATACAGGTAACTTTGACTCCTCTAGGCACCATTGAAATACAGGTGTGGGTTTGAATTTCAGAACGAACAACAGGAAATGTTTGCTCTTCAAATTAGCCTTTAGAATCTGGAGAATCACACATTCACATCAGGAACCCATTAAGATTCCCTGTTGTTAAAAGACACTATAATTATAGCTAAGGCTTTCTACCCCAATTTTTTTTGACAGGCAGAGTGGACAGTGAGAGAGAAAGAGACAGAGAGAAAGGTCTTCCTTTTGCCGTTGGTTCACCCTCCAATGGCCACCGCGGCCGGCGCACTACGGCTGGCGCATCGTGCTGATCTGAAGCCAGGAGCCAGGTACTTCATCTGGTCTCCCATGCAGGTGCAGGGCCCAAGGACTTGGGCCATCCTCCACTGCACTCCCTGGCCACAGCAGAGAGCTGGCCTGGAAGAGGGGAACCGGGACAGAATCCGGCGCCCCGACCAGGACTAGAACCCGGTGTGCCGGCGCCACTAGGCGGAGGATTAGCCTAGTGAGCCGTGGCGCCGGCCTCTACCCCAATATTTAAACAACCAAATGAGCGCTAACTTTGCCCTGTTACCCCTCTCCTGCTTTCATGGATTAAGACCATATTCCCAATATTTCTTTTTTTTTTCTTTTTTTTTTTTTTTATTTGACAAGTAGAGTTAGAGAGAGAGAGAGAGAGAGAGAGAGAGAGAGAGAAAGGTCTTCCTTTCATTGGTTCACCCCCCAAATAGCCACTATGGCCGGCGCTGCGCTGATCTGAAGCCAGGAGCCAGGTGCTTCCTCCTGGTCTCCCATGCGGGTGCAGGGGCCCAAGTACTGCCTTCCTGGGCCACAGCAGAGAGCTGGACTGGAAGAGGAGAAAGTAGGATTAGAACCCGGCGCCTATATGGAATGCTGGCACCACAGGCAGAGGATTAGCCCAGTGCGCGATAGTGCTGGCCCCATTCCCAATATTTCTATGCAGTGCAAATGACTATTTCCTAGAGAATGTCGTTTTTCTTTCCTTCATGTTTGCTTGGATTTCTAAACTGTCTCTTAAAAGGCAGGACGTGCATGCACACTCAGGGGCTGTAACCATGGGTTAAGTGATCCACCATCTTCCTCATCCTTTCTGAGCTGAATATTCTCTGTTTGCCTCTCAAGTCCTCCCTTCACACTCCTCTGCTCTGCTCTGTGCCCCAGGACCCTGACATTGGCAGACCTTCCTTTCTACGTGGCTTCCAGATGGTGTTGCCAGCGGGAGTCTCTGGCAGGAGAGGAGAGGTCAAGAGGAAAGAGAGATCAGGTGTTGCCTGTGGAGCTGTGGTTGCTGGTGGCTGCCTCCCCTGGGGAAGCTCACAGCTCCTGGCAAGCCCCCCTGAACTGTGGCCAGGCCTTATTGGGTTCTACTCACAGCTCTCTCCTCTTGCTCCTTTATCCCCTAGGGATGGGAAATTAGGAGAGCTTCTGGTCATTGCTAACCTCAGGGTTTCCTCCCATCCTTTGACCCTATCCATACCTTTGAAAATCGCCCCCTCATTAAACTCTTTTAAAAATTACCTTCTAAGTGTACCATCTGCTTCCTGCCAGGAC
The DNA here is from genome assembly GCF_964237555.1 of Oryctolagus cuniculus. Lineage (NCBI taxonomy): Eukaryota > Metazoa > Chordata > Mammalia > Lagomorpha > Leporidae > Oryctolagus > Oryctolagus cuniculus. The sequence continues at coordinate 129,970,326 of NC_091437.1, read as the reverse complement.
CCTGTCCATTTATTTCATGGTTTTTCAACACTCTCAGTAACGTCCCATGAGCCAACATCACAGAGAGGAGATGCAACTCTTTCCTGAGGCTACTAATAGGCCAGTGAGGCGGCCAGTGACAATCAAGGGTTAAAGTGAAACCTGCGGATTATCTGAGGGTTTCAATTATCCTGGTTACCCTCATTCTATCTTGCACAGGGAGTGGAGAATTGGCTGTGTCAAGACTAAGTTGACACACATCACAGAGGCTGTACAGCAGTCTATCTGCTCATTAAGAGTTTTTTACCATGTCCCACTGATCTTCCACTTCTCGCAATGCTTTTGATGTGGGTTTAATTCGAAGTTCTGACAGAAAAAGGGTCTCACATCTGTGGTCCCCAGTGCAATCTTCACATGACTGTCAAAAATGCAACTATTTGTCCCCAGGCTTAAAGTGCCAGCTCTAAAAAGGTCAAGGACTCTCCCTGGGAACATCTACAGCATTCAAGCTTATACTTAAGATCTTCATTTTATCTCAAACTTCCCTTCAATCTAATGTTAATTTGGATATCATATTTCCACAGGCCCAATCTGTGCTCAGGACATTCTAAACACAGAGAATAATAACTCAGTTCTTATTTCCTTTCTATGACCACAAGTCTGTCTACCTGCTGTACTATAGAAACACTGATAGGACAAATTAATCCCAAGAAATATAATGAAACATTCACTATAATGAAAGTCACTTTCCTTTGGTAATTTCTACATCTAACTCAGAATTATTTTGCATTTTCATCCTTAATAGTCTTTGATATAAAGAGAAAGATGAAGAAATAAAATCTTCAACAAACAATAGCAAGTCTTCTCTTATTAATTATCAAGGAAATAAAATGTTTCTCCACGTGTGGCATAGTTTCTCCACATGTAGCACAGTTTTGCTTTGGTTTAAAACTTTTGGTCAAAAATTTGTGCAAATAATATTTTTCATACTACTCATCTTACAAGAATTCTCAGTCTTCAATTGCTTTAAGAATAGGAGTCTTCTGGAAATTTGAATCTAAGTGTCACTATTGTAGAAAGCATTACCATCAATGGTTAATTTTCCCAACTTCAGGAAATGGATGGCTATTCTTCATAATTCAAAGAAGGTGGGTAGCTTGGTCAAATTGCATTTTGATATTTCACTAAAAGTTCTGTAATCTTGACTGGTATGCTTATGTACAAACCATTATTTTTTTCATCCACTCTTTCTCTTTTAAACTGTTAAGTTTGGGATTAAAACAAACTGTTCCTCCTTAAGAAAAGGGAAACTCAGTAGTATGGTGGCTTCTGGAGGCTCCAGAGCCAGCTGTGTGCATCTCTTACTGACCTCAAGCTCCCTGACATTACCTGGTGTTCTGGTATGGGTGTGGTTTGAGTGTGTCCACTCAGAGAGTTCATGTGCTGGAAGTGTGATCCTTAGTGTGGGAGATGGGTAAGGTCTAAGACGTGGAGACTAGAGGGAGGTGATTAGGTCATGTGGGAACTGCAGTTCTTATAAGTTGATGTGATTCTCTGGAAGAGTTGTTGTGAATCCCTCCCCAAGTTCTGGATTCCTGACTTATCATGCGATCTCTCAATCTTTGATGCACTTCCACTGTGATGATATTAACTTGAGCAGAGGGCTACAGAACAGTGAGGCAAATGAGCCTCTTTTCTTCAGACATTACTCAGCCTTAGTATTTTATTGTAGCAACAGAAAACAGATCCATTTACTCTGGTAGCTTGAAATCTTTCAGGATAGAAAATTTTTAGCAAAAGTTAAAGCAGAGGTTTTCCCTTCCCTCCTGGAGAGCCAAGTATCCAATTGATTTTTACCAATATAGCAGTGGATGTGATAATAGTATTTACTTAATATGGATTATTTGTATTATAAGAAATAATTCTTGGAGGTCAGCGCTGTGGCATAGCGGATAAAGACCGCCTGCAGCGCCGGCATCTCATATGGGCGCCAGTTCAATTCCCGGCTGCTCCACTTCCAATCCAGCTCTCTGCTATGGCCTGGGAAAGCAGTAGAAGATGGCCCAACCCTTTGGGCCTCTGCACCCGTGTGGGAGACACAGAAGAAGCTCCTGGCTCCTGGCTTCGGATCGGCACAGCTCTGGCCATTGTGGCCATCTGGGGAGCGAACCAATGGATGGAAGACCTCTCTCTCTGCCACTGCCTCTCTGTAATTCTGCATTTCAAATAAAATAAATAAAGCTAAAAAAAAAAGAAAGAAAGAATTAATGAAAATAATGTATCACTTGACACAGTTCTAGGTACATATTTTCCTTTTCACAAATATGAAAAAAGGCTGTAACTTTTTTAAAATGTTATATGAAAATGTGATTCTATTCTTATAAATGTTGCTGATTCACAAAAGAAAAAAACAAAAAAACCCTGAACCTCTACTAAAATTTACATGAGTCTGTATTTTGCTCAGCTACTGAGGGCTCAAGAACAGGAAACAATGCCTCACTTAAATTTGCGTTTTAGGTCTTCTGTTAAGCTTCACCCCCAATAGATAGCTTCCCTGCCTAAAATTGGAACAAGAGCTTATCTTCTTAGTCTGTAGGATTTATGGAAGCCTGGTAGCAGGCCAGTGATATGGCTTTTTTTCCCCAAAATGGGACAAGATGACTAAATTATTTTACGCCCCACCTCGGTCCTCATCTGCTGTCCCAGATCTCATGACATCTAGTTCCAGCTGGGAGTCCAGGAGGCTTGCTTTTCCTTCCCTCTCCTCAAGGCCAGTTAATTTTACTTCCAAACCATCTATCCAATTGTGTTCTTCCGTCTCCACTCCTGCTCCCCTTGTGCAAGCTCCTGGTGACTGATATTTGGAGTACTCGCATCGTCTCCTTGCTGACCTCTTTCCATATTTCCTGACCTCTGTTCTTTCTAGCAAGTCCAAAAGACCACGCTGCTCTTTTGCCTGAAAACATCAGGTCCCCCACCCACTGCTGCTGGAATGAAAGCCTGGTTCTCCCCTGGCCACAAGACCCTGTCCAGGCAGACTCTGCCTGCCTTTGGCCTCCCTCATGCCCATTTTACTCCAGCCACATGGACCCTTCTGCCCCTCAATGGGTCAGCCTTCCTCTGGCAGGAGGCTCTTTCGCCTCTCACTGCCTCTCCATTTTATTCTTTAAACTACACTTGAACTCAGAAAATCCCTTCCTGGACCCCTAGTCTCCTTAATCACACATACTCATCAAAATGTGCCCCATTCTTTAGAGCAAAATAGCTGCCTGCAACTTTACAGTTGTCCTTTTCTTACTTATGTAATGTCTATCTTCCCCACTAGACTGTGAGCTCAGCAGGTTAAATTTGCTTTGCTGATCATTGTACCTTCAGTGACAAAGGCACTGGGTATTTGGTTGAAGGGAAAAGCAAATAAGTAAACTTTGATACATGGAGACAAAGGAAGATTATTCAGTACTAAAAACAAATGAGCTATCAAGCCATGAAAAGACATAGAAGAAGTGTAAATGCCCACGTAAAAGAAGCATGTGAAAGAAACCGCCCAAGAAGGAAAATAGTAAAAACAACAGTGTCGGGGCCAGTGTTGGAAGGCAAAATCCAAGATCCCATACCAAAGTCCCCGCTACTCTGCTTCCTATTCAGCCTCCTGATAACGCACCAGGGAAAGCAGCAGAAGATGGCCCAGTATTTGACCCCTGCCACCCATGTGGGAGACCAGTTCCTAATTCTTGGCTTCAGCCTAACCCAGACCTGGCTGTTGTGGCTATTTGGAGAGTGAAGCAGTGTCTCTCTCTCTCCCTTGACTCTGAAACTCTCACTTTCCATCTCTGTCTTCCTTCTCTGTCATGCTATCTTTCAAAATAAATAAATAAATCTTTTTGTTTTAAATCAGTAAACGGATAGGGAGAAAAGAATGAAAGAAGGAGCACCGAAGATGTTTAGGGCAGGGGAATTACTCTGAATAATATTACAATGGTAGATACACATCATTGTATATTTATCCAAACCTATATGTGTACAGCAGCAGGAGTGACCTAGAATGTGAACTAAGGACTTTAGTTTAAGGCAATATTGATGTGTGAATGTAGGTTCATTGATTGCAACAAGTATACCACTCTGGAGAGGATTTTGATAGTAGGGGAGGCAATACCTGTGTGACGTCAAGGATATATGAGAATTGGTTGTACTTTTTACTCTATTTGCTGTGAACTCAAAATTACTCTGGAAAATTGTCTATTAAAAACAAATGAAAAATGAAGGAATGAGTGAACAGATCTTAACCAGTTCCCTCATTCCAAGAGTTCCCAATGCCCTTAAGGCAAAATCCAAACTCTTCTGCACTGGTGGCAGAGTTCCACACAATCAGGCTCCTAGCATTCTGGCCCACCCTGGAGGTCTTCAGGCAACCAATTGCTGTCTTGGAATGCAGTGTTCCCCAGGACATTCTTCTCCAGTGTGACACATAGTTACTCCTTCCACCTTTCAGCTGGTACCACCAAGGTCACCTCCTTGGAGAGGGCTTCCCTGCTCATCAAATCTGAACTCTTCCCCAACTACAATTTAAAACAGCTCCCTTTTGTCTTTTTTTACTGTGTTACTAGCTAGATAATAGCTCCCATGGAAGCAACAACTTTTTATCCTCTTGAATTCTTTCCACACTTTATTTATTCTCTACTTTCCCCACAGAACTTAAATCTGCATGATTCCAATTTTATCTCTAACATGAGTTTATTAAACTCAATCTTTTTGTACCTTGTTAGGTTTTTTTACAAACCAATTTTTTGTTAAGGAAAAAAATCTTTACTATAGAGATTTTGACACTTTTAGAACATTTTTAGCCAACAATTTTCATGAAAACCCAAAGATGTTTTATATGTAAAGCAGCAGAAACAAAGACAGAAGAAAATTTCACACTACTTTGAAAAGTAGCTGTGCTCCTAAAACTATAACTTTTAGTTAATGGAATCAGAAGTGCAGGGCACAGTGTAATTGACTATTTTTTCCTACTAATTATGTGATTTAGAAAGATACTAAAGGGGCTGGCACTGCGGTGCCGTGGATTAAAGCCCCAACCTGCAGTGCCAGCATCCCACATGGGCACCAGTTGGAGTCCCGGCTGCTCCTCTTCCAATCCAGCTCTCTGTTATGGCCTGGGAAAGCAGTAGAAGATGGCCCAAGTCCTTGGGCCCCTGCACTCACAAGAAGACCCAGAAGCAGTTTCTGGCTCCTGGTTTCGGATCAGCTCAGCTCTGGCCATTGTGGTCATTTGGGGAGTGAACCAGAGGATTGAAAACATTTCTCTCACTCTGGCTCTACCTCTCTCTGTAACTCTATCTTTCAAATAAATAAAAATAAATCTGTAAAAAAAAAAGATAGTTAATGTACCTTTAGTACATTAAGACACAAAAACAATGCAGTTTTGACCTTATGAAATCTGAAATCTGAGAAGGGGATGTCAATACCAAATTCTTGTTTAGAAACAAAATGATAAAATTTTTCTTTCCTTTCCCTGCCAGTTTGCATTTGTTTCTGTCCTTGTTTTCATATAAATTTCCAAAAGTAAAGGCGCAACTAGATAAGATTTTTTTCAATATAAAAGTTCCTCCCTTCTTTTTTTTTCTTTTAGACAATCACATAATCTCTTTTATAAATGGTTATTTATTTATTTTTATCCACTTGAAAGGCAGAGGAGGGGAGAGAGGAGAGGAGAGGAGAGGAGAGGAGAGGAGAGGAGAGGAGAGGAGAGGAGAGAGAGAGAGAGAGAGAGAGAGACATTCTTCCATCTGCTGTCACTCCTCAAATGCTCACAATAGCCAGTGTTAGGCCAGGCCAAAGTCAAGAACCCAGAACACCACTGGGAGTGTTTCCTCTTCTGGAGTAGGTTTCCTGGGAGTTGCTTTTTAATTGAAACAATCCACTGGTTTTTATTGTCAGTTTTTTGTATTCCTATATTGCTGATAAACTTTTGAAAAAAAATGCTTCACTTTCCTATTTAATTATTGCTTTGTTGAGGCATTTACCTTGCCCAAAAATTGTGAGACTTTAGTTAACATAGAAAATTAAAATTCTATGTATATATTCTAGCCATAAATAGGTAAACTAAAAAAAGGACTGAAATTTTTTGCTTAAACAGACCTTTAGGTAAACACTCACTTATGACTTCAGTCCTTGAATAGGCTAACTTCAGCTATAATGAAATGCAAATAACTATGTTAATGCAAATGCTAAAGCTACAAATTCAAACATAAAAAAGTCAAGAAATGCAAAAGTTAAGGTTCTCCTAGAAACATTAACTCACTCAAATTGTACATACAGAATATTTCCAATTACACAGAAGACAGCAAAATGTGATCCCTTAATGTACTATATGTGCAACACGGGTAAGTTACTGCTGTTATGAGAACGTTAAATTTTACAGCCCCTGACTTTGTTTTAAAAGTTACTGCTTGAACATTGCATTATTCTTATCCCCATAATGCTACTTTTCTTAAAATAGAAAGAAAATAGAAGAGAAACAGATGTCATTGTATTTTCTGACATTATAGGATTCTAAATTTACACTCTGTTTTGGTTAATGAGTGAAACCAAAATATGTTTGTAGATGTTTTGAAATTTTTTTCAGTTGAAAAATTTCCACTCTGCAAGGATAAACTGAATGGCTACAATGTGTACAAATGTATAATAACTATCTGTGACGTTATAGTTGCCATTATTTTTATTTTTTTACAGGCAGAGTGGACAGTGAGAGAGAGAGACAGAGAGAAAGGTCTTCCTTTGCCGTTGGTTCACCCTCCAATGGCCGCTGCGGCCGGCGCGCTGTGGCCGGCGCACCGCGCTGATCCGAAAGCAGGAGCCAGGTGCTTCTCTTGGTCTCCCATGGGGTGCAGGGCCCAAGGACTTGGGCCATCCTCCACTGCACTCCCTGGCCACAGCAGAGAGCTGGCCTGGAAGAGGGGCAACCGGGACTAGAACCTGGTGTGCCAGCGCCACTAGGCGGAGGATTAACCTATTGAGCTACGGCGCCGGCCATAGTTGCCATTATTTATGTATACTGTGTAAGTAACACAAAGAACAAAAATTCCATTCATAAAGGGAGGATTTTTCAAAGTAGAGATTTAGAGGAGAAATACTTCAAAGATATAGTAAATGGAACTCTGTGAGTTTTCTTCCTTGATCTGGAACCAAAGCCATTTTTAGTATAATTTTCCTCTAGGCCATTCTCTCTTCTACTTTTAGAAGAAAACATAGTGTTTTGTTTAAGTTTTTCTGAAAGATAAAAAAAATACATTTGTTTTAAAATTTAGCTAACATTTCTTCTATAAATATGCAGTTGGACAACAAAATGTTTCATTGATTATAGAATGTTGAACTGTTTATATCTGTCTTATTAATGTGTGATGAGGAATGAAAGAAGAACAGTAAATGTGTAAACCAGAGAAGCCTGCTGTAGTGTTGTTTGGAGTGATAATCTCAGGACAGACAGGGTCCTGGGTTCTATGCAGCTTCTCCCAGTATAGTCTTTGGTACTTAATAAATGAGACACCACTTTACCCCCAGTCCATCAAGGAGAGATTCTAAAATTGGAGAAGGGGGTAGATATTGGGCACAGGAGTTGCAGCTTGGAACGCCTGGGTTTGAGTCCTGGCTCTGTTTTCTGTGCCAGCTTCCTACTAATGCACACCCTAGGAGGCGGTGGGTGAGGCCCCAAGTAATTGGGTCCCTGCCACCCAGGTGGGAGACCTAGGTTGAGTTACTGGTTTATGGCTTCAGCCTGACTCAGTCCCAGCTGTTGCCTTTGTGGAGTGACCCAACAGATGGGAGATATCTCTCTCTGTCTCCGGCTCTTTGCCACATCTACTGTGGGAATGAAGACCATTCTCAGCAATCAATCCACCTGAGGGGGTGCACAGTTATGGTGAAGGGGCCCAGAGGAACCCTGCAGAGGGACTTCAATCACATCAATGTTGGAAAGAAAAGGAAGAGGCTTGGGCTGACAAACAGTGAGGGAAAAAGAAGGAACTGACACCTGTTTGCACTGTCTGCAGTCGTGTCCAGAATGTGTTCAAGGGGGACACACCGGCTTCTGCTTCAAGATGAGGTCTGTGTGTGCTCACTTCCCCATCAACATGGTTACTCGAGAGAATGAGTCTTCTGTTAAAATCCACATTTATTTGGGTAAAAAGCACATCCGAAGGGTTTGGGTGAGGCCAGGTGTTGCATGTTCAGTATCTCAAGCCCAGAACAATTAAAGGAAGTGATATTGAACTTGTTTCAAATTCAGTTGTTTTGATCTAGCAGGTAATAACAGTTAAAAACAAGGATATCAGAAAAATTGGGGAAGGTATGTATGTCTCTGAAAAAGGAACAGTTCAGCAGAGCAATGAATAAGATCTGAAATTTGTCCAGCTACAGAAACAAAAACTCAGATTATAAGTCTAATTTATGGTATTTTAATAATGCAATAAAAGATCTATTGCTTTGATTTTAAAAATTACATATGTAATTTTTAAAGAAAAGAACCAGAAGATTTTAATACATGTCTTTCCAAACATTCTGAACATAGACATCTTTCTTGTAATAGAAAAGTATTTCTTATAATAGAAAAGACGAATAGAATGTTTTACATTTTTTAAGTTTTAAAGGGACAATAAATAAATAAAACTGGAAGGGAAGAGCCGGTAAAGATACTCAAAGCCAGGGGCATACTGAAACCCCAGCATGCATTGTTCTAGATCGGTCACTCATTTGCAGTCCTCGATCACTGCAAGTTTTCATAACCATTTAGCAGGTTCTCTTTAAAAATGTGTCACCTTTTGAACTCCCAATATTACCCTGTATTTTCTTGTCTTCTGACAATTATTCAATCAGACTTCTTTTGTGAATACTGCAAGATAAATACCTCCACAGTCTGAAAACTATAGCTTCATGCCTGAGTAACCTGATCTGCAACTTTATGCTGCAGATAAATTGGGACGTTCTTAAATAATTACCAGGCAGTTGGCCACCTTTCCCGACTGTTCAAATGCCCGAGGTTTTATTGAGATTGCATAGAGTCCTCTGGTCCCACCCCATGGCTGTATTTTCTCTTCGAAAGACTTGCCTGTCCTCAGTACAGAGGATGTGTGGTTAGAACTCCTTTGGGGGATGGGAATTCAAGCTCTCAACCATGCCCTTGACCTCTTTGTTCTTTGTATCATCCCATGAATTTACCTCACAGGGCATCTAAGAGACTATTTATCAATGTTTGTTTATGCCTGGGAAATCTCAAAAATCACAAACCCCAATTCGTACTGTATATTAATTTCTTACGTGTCTGTCTCCTCCCTTAACTTGAAGCTTCGACTGCGTGGATGTTTGTGGCAGTACTTTTACCAAATATAATCTTAGGCTTGAAGGTTTAATGCCATATTGTCTGGAATGGTTCAGAGGTTTTATAATTTTAAAGGCTTAAATCTATGTTAAAAGTGGAGCTCTCAACAAATAGAGGCAAAAAAAAAAAAAAAACAGGAGAATTAATAAACAAAGAAACAAAGGGAAAAAAAATCTTTTCCTCCAGTTCTAGTTGGAATTGCTATTTTTACAGCTAACTGAAATATTTCAACATTTATAAAACACCAAAATAGCTAGAATTCCTCAGTCTGAGAAGGGGAAAAGAAAGCATTTTGCTAAACTGAAGTAAGTTCAGCATTTGCAATGTAATTCAAATTGCACTTGCAATTCAGGTCCTGGAATTAACCCACTCAACCAAAGCTTGAAAAGATTTAGATTTTCTCTGACTAGCAACAATACAATACTGCCTTACAATTGCACAACCACCCTGTCTTTTGGTGATACATCCAATACACTCTAAATTATAATTCTAAAACTCAGTTTGTTGTTAAAAAAAATCTTTGCATCATATCAGAGTTTGCCTTTTTGCACTTTAAAAGGGGGAGGAAGGACTCACACCCAGTTTTAGTCAGGCTAGAACAACACCTGAGCCCTTCCTATCAACACATTTTCAGCAATGATTTTTAGCCCGATTTTTAACTGTGGAGAGGTGAACTTGGAATAGAATTCTTATATTTTCAGCCCATTGACTACAATGAAAAGAGTAACTCTCAAGGCATTGTGGTGTTTGGGGTGCAGTTCAGGTCATCTGAGCGGCCATTTTTCTAGGGTTGAATCCACCAGGGACTCATCTCATTGCAAATGGGAGGATGACTAGGTCAGGGGAGATAGTCACGGCACCGATGTCTACAGAGTGTCCATGAAAGCTATTTGACAGTTTCCCATGCAAGCTGTTCAGGAAAACTCTGCCATTTTTGCCTTATCTAGGTTAACAATAATTCAGAGCATGCAGGAGAAATTGTTTTTATAAAGGCAAAGAAAAATTTTATACATACACACACACACACATATACATATCAAGCAGGTCTCATTTCCTCATTTTTGTGGTGGATGTTTTCTGACAGTAATAAACAAAATTTAGGAAGCCATCATGACATCTTATAATGAAAACAAAAATTCTTTATAAATTTTAGGGGCCAGGCTGTGAATGGAGCTCATCTATTTTAGCCCACTAGCTCACAAAAATAGAGAAAGTGTTACAACATGAGGGTACTTCAGACAGCTAATGGATAAAAGGGTTAAAATATGATGCATATTTTGAAGACTCTACATATTAGAGAAAAGAGGCCAGCAGCAGCTTACATACCAAGTTAGAAATGCAGAGGTAATGTTCAGGACTACACACTGTAGTTTTGTCTTTTAAAGAAGAACAGCAAGGCTGTATTCTCATCATATTCTAAAAGACTGATATTTGATAGTATAATATACCATCACCTTATAAATCAATTCTTAGGTGGAAAGACCTCCAATTTTGCTTTTTTTAATCCTATGCAAAGCAGCATAGTTTTGTAATTATTTAGCCTACTGCTTTCCTTCTATTTAAAACATTTATTACCCAGAAAGACCTCAGTGACATGTAAATTTCATTTTCTATGCCCTGTAGATTAAAATACATCTGTTTCAGCCATCATTCAGGAAAGAAATAATTTTAATAGTTCATTTTATTAAAAAAAGATTTATGTCGGCATTCAGTTCTGACAAGAGAAGGCAAGCAGCTTGCACATAATACTAAGAGGTGGTGTTTTTTTCTTACAGAATTTTATCCAAATTGAACAGAGCCATGCCAAGCAACTTTGCCTCCTGGCATGTGGAGTTTGCTGATCATGATTGACCGTAACACCAGGTGAAGTGTTCTTTGTTAAGTTTAATCTCTGATATTCTGTGGATATTTACATTATACAAAAATTAAAATAATATAGTTCTTCCTCCAGGAGATTCCACTCCTGTGTTGAGACAAAATGGTAGGAATTCATTTTTAGATTAATTATTTTATTTGAAAGGCAGACTGATGGAGATCTCCCATCTTCTGGTTCACTCCCCAAATGCCTGTAATAGCTGGGACTGGACCAAGCAGAAGACAAAAGCCAGGAATGCCATCTGTCTCCTGAGTGGTAGAGATCCACCTTTTTGAGTGATTACCTGCGGCCTCTCAGGATGTGCTTGCCCTAGCAGGAAGGTGAAATCAAGAGCAGAGCCAAAACTGGAACAAAAGTGCTCTCCTGGGAGATGTAAGTGTCCCAAGCAACATCTTAACCACTGTGCCAAATGCTTACCCCAAATTGCATTTTTTTTCTGTTATTTAATGATTTTTTCTTGCTTTTAACTATTTGTGGTGTATTTTAAGAGCAAATAATATTTATATAAAATGTCTAGAATGGGCAAATTTATAAGGACAAAGAGTAGGTGAGTGGTTGCCTAAGGCTAGGGTGAGGGATGATGTTGGACAGACAGAATGTTGACAGGTACAGGTTTCTTTTGGAGATGCTGAAAGCATTGGAGAACTGACCATGATGATGTTTACACTATGAATATGCTCAGAACCTTTGAACTGTATGCTTACAGTGGATGGATTTTATGGGATATGAATCTTAATATAACTGCTATATTACCAAAAAAGATAAAATCCCACCACACAACCTAGCAACTGAAGAAATTAATGTCTTGCTAGGTGAGGAGCTCTTCCTAAAAGAGAAGACCTGAGGGCATAGAATATGAAAAAGTAGGAAGACAAAGAGACAGGAGAGAGCATTAGGTGACCAGAAACATATGAATATGTTAACTTCAATAGTCAAAGAGTCAGTATCTAGGGACAGGTGGGTTGTGTCAAAGAAGATGGGTGAAAGAAATGGCTGAGATGTTTCTACCTTAAAGTTACAAAGGTAAGCTAAGGAAAGAATTAACATTCACTACAGTTGAAGGTTAATGATGAAGGCATCAAATTGTAATTAGGTGCTTTTCTTCATTATCTTGTTTAGTTGCATGTCCTATACAAGAAAATGTGTAGTGCTAACACGTTTCTGCTTAGTTTTTTTTTAAAGATTTTTTTTTTTTTTTTTTTTTTTTTTTGACAGGCAGAGTGGACAGTGAGAGAGAGAGACAGAGAGAAAGGTCTTCCTTTGCCGTTGGTTCACCCTCCAATGGCCGCCGCTGCAGCCGGCGCACCGCGCTGATCCGATGGCAGGAGCCAGGATCCAGGTGCTTTTCCTGGTCTCCCATGGGGTGCAGGGCCCAAACACCTGGGCCATCCTCCACTGCATTCCCTGGCCATAGCAGAGAGCTGGCCTGGAAGAGGGGCAACCGGGACAGAATCCGGCGCCCCGACCGGGACTAGAACCCGGTGTGCCGGCGCCGCAAGGTGGAGGATTAGCCTATTGAGCCACGGCGCCGGCCGAGATTTATTTATTTTTTACTTGAGAGTCAGAGTTACACAGAAAGAGGAGAGGCAGAGAGAGAGAGAGAGAGAGAGAGAGAGATGTCTTCCATCTGCTGGTTCACTCCCCAATTGGGCGCAATGGCCTGAACTGTGCTGATCCAAAGCCAAGAGCCAGGGGCTTCCTCTGGGTCTCCCACGCAGGTGCAGGGGCCCAAGGACTTAGGCCATCCTCCACTGCCATCCCAGGCCATAACAGAGAGCTGGATCGGAAGTGGAGCAGCCAGGACTAGTTATTTTAACAAAGAGTTCTATTTTTCTTCAAATGGATGATTAACAGCTAATTGGGAAAAATCTGTCAAATTGCTTCTTTTTTCTCTTAAAAGATTACCTGAGTAGCCACACCCATAATGGAGCTGGCCACCTGAACCAGCACACCACCAATGGACCCCCACAGTCCCCAACACAGAGCAGCCTACTAAGCGCTGGCCTTACAAACCCAGGCCTTTTACATGATGGCGAACATCATGTGAGCCCTTGAAAGTCAACTTGAAGTGTGGAACAAAATCTGTTTAAAAATATCTTTTGCAATAGCAAAACTAAGATGACTTTGATAATCAACAGTCCAAAAGAACGTGAATGCCCAGACTTCAGATTTGCAGGCAGCCCTGTCAGTGTTGATCGTGACATCTGCCTGACTCATCTCAGCTTGTGGACACAAGCCTAAAGGTACCGCTAAATAGAGAATACCTGAATTCTGCTTCTCAACATTAGGAACAATGAAAAGACACGCAAGGAAATAGACACTACCAAACTATCAAGAGCTCCTCACAAGCCATCCTATGCTGAGTAACATGCCTAATATTAAATGGGCAATGAGCTACCCAAACATTTTCATAGGCATCTTCTCATGGATCCTTCAGCAACCTCATGTAATTATTATAAATCCAAATACATGAATGAGGAAAATGAAGCTGGGCTAGACTAACTAGCTTGTTCTGGACAACTACATAAAGGTCCCTGGACTGACACCAAGACATGTTTGGAGCCCCCACCCATCCTCTCAACCACATCACCGTTCTGCTCATTTCCCAGGCAATCTCAGGCTTCAAGTTGACACAAGCAGAGAGCAACTAGAAGAGGGAAGAAGCCCCGAAGGGAATAAAAAGAAGAGCATCTAGGAAGGAGCCCAACACTTGAGCCTGTGGGGTGTCTCACAAGGGAATCTGATGATTAAGTGACATTCTCTGCACAATTCTTAATTGGTGCCATCATTGACACCCACCTTCAAGCTTTGAGGGTTGGAAAAATTGAGGTTTCCTTCTCTGCTGTAGTTGAAAGTTGGCGTTGTTTATTTCTACACCTACCTCCTCTCTGAACATATTATTTTCTCTTATCCAATTCATGTCATCATTCTGTAAATATTTATTGAGGCCCTACTATGTGCCAAGCCAATTTCAGAGTACTAAGGATATAAGAGTGAATAAAACAGAGCCTCGCTGTTGCATTCCTTTTTTTTTTTTTTTGACAGGCAGAGTGGACAGTAAGAGAGAGAGAGAGACAGAGAGAAAAGAGAAAGGTCTTCCTTTGCCGTTGGTTCACCCTCCAAAGGCCGCCGCGGCCGGCGTGATGCAGCCGGCACACCGCGCTGATCCAATGGCAGGAGCCAGGTACTTATCCTGGTCTCCCATGGGGTGCAGGGCCCAAGTACTTGGGCCATCCTCCACTGTACTCCCTGGCCACAGCAGAGAGCTAGCCTGGAAGAGGAGCAACCGGGACAGAATCCAGTGCCCCGACCAGGACTAGAACCCGGTGTGCCAGCGCCACAAGGCGGAGGATTAGCCTAGTGAGCCACGGCACCAGCCTGTTGCATTCCTTACATTCTAGTGCAGTCAGGCCATATACATACAAACACACAAGAAAAGAGGTATTCCATCCTTCCAACTGCCTCTGCTCACAAGTCACCATCTAAACCTGCAATGAATTCTTAGAAGATCCAACATCCAAAGCCTTTAGCTTTATAAGCAAAATTCAGAAAAAGATCTAGAATCAAAGTATACTTATATGCCTAGGAATCTTTGTTGATCATCTCCATAATAGAGCTATGAGGCTAAAGCCACCTATGTCTACCACACAAACTTGCTTATTTTCAAAAGTTGACAAAAGGACCAATGTCCACGAATTATGAAACTAGATGTTCCGATTCATTTGCACAGACTCACAGGGGCACCATCTTTGATACAATCAAGCAGCAGTTCAGGTTTGGTATGTTTCTGCTTCTGATTTTGAATTGGTTACCTTACTGATCTCAACTGAAAGACAACCTATTGACTTTACTTCCCATATTCGAGCACTTAATTGTACCAGTCATCTAATATCTGAGGAGTAGTGAACAGATAGAACTTTGATAAAATCTACCTGTTAAAAAGACAATTGTCCCAAACTTAAAGCAGGTGCTATCAATATTTTGGCAAGTGAAGAAATTTTGATAAATAGTGTGGACAGTGAAAGTTTGCATCCAACTGTTTCCTATACAAAAATGGAATAGTAAATTCTATTTATTATAGAGTAGGTATGATTTATGAGTATATTCTTTTCTATGAGATAATCTTAAAAACATTATTTTTTAAAAATGTATAAACAGAGATAGATATGATGATCCAAACTGTATCTTTTATCAGGAAAGAGTAAAGAAAATTGGAGACTACTAACTTAAAAATCGAATTTGCTAAAATTCAGAGTCCATGTAAGGAGGATGAGGTAAGAAACATTTTTATGGGCACCCCACCCCATCCTTAAACCAACTTTCACAAAAAGATAAATTTTAGTGGAAAATTACAACTAAGAAAAGATGCTTGCTACAAGTTCATTTTTATTGTACAGCAAAATCGACATTTCAAAAATAAGAGCATATTTTTGAACAAAAACCTACTCGAGGAGCTGGACTTACATAATAAAAGAAGAAATTCAATGGAATAAGGTTATTAACTTATTAATAGTTTAGTAAAAGATTAAAGAATTGCTTTTGAAATTTTACAAATCAATTATTTTTAGTTAAAGTTTAAACCAGGACTTAATAATCAAAATCAAAGTGTGTATGTGTGTTTTTATAGACTGAGATAGAAAACCAATGGGTCGTGTTTGGAACCAATTAAGTTAGATTTTGACAGTGTCAGAGATATTCTTGCTTTTAATTTAAAGCTACTTCATTAAATGATACGTTAGGCAGATTCTCCCATTTTCAATAAGTCACATTTGCTAAAAGTCACAATGAGAAGACATTTGTGATAAGAAGACACGCATCTCAATTGAAGAGTCTCTTCACCGAACAGATGAGGGAAAAGTTAAAACATCTAGACCAAAGTTCTGTGCTTTTGTTTCGATAAAAGCAAACGTTTCTAAATTTGGAGGATTTTTACTTAGATAATCACATAATTAACCCCTACTGAACAGGTTTAAAAAAATCTGCCATTGCCCTCACCTGTAAGTAAGGTCTAGCTTCACTCCAATGTTTAATTCAACAGAGGTTAACCAATTCTTTAAAATCTTGATGGATGTGTTGGACTCTTCTTTTTCTGTGTCAGGCACAGTGGGGAGCAGTTTGAGTTGCCTCATTTAACCCTCACTACACTTTTATCATGACTTTTCGATGAACCATCCTTAGGACGATGGCAGATGATACCTATTCCACGCCAGGAGCACCCAGTGAGGACTCAGCAGTGCTGGGTACCAGTGGAGTCCTTCACTCCCAGAGGCCGCATATGAACCACTGACCTATATTCTCACGTGGACAAATGGGAATCTCTGAATGTCTACCATTGCCTCTTTGTCAAAATAGATCAAATATGAGCCATCTGCTTGTTAAAAAAACACCACAAACATTCTCACAATTTATGAATGGTTAAAATTTAGGGCAGCTTTCATCAACGCAATAGATGAACATGTGGGCTGAGGCTGGAATAGGAGTTTGCATCTTAACAACATCATTACAAAAGGAAAAAAAATGAAGAACAAAGACTAATAATTTTAAAAGTGGGGACAATTTTTTAAACACCACAATGATCACAGCTTAATTTCTCTTTTTCCTAGCTTTGGGCTAACACCATGTGCTGTGGTGATATTTGGGATTGTGTTTCAGAAATTTCCATGGACACATTAGCTTAGACGGTTTCATTACCCACTCTCATTATTAAGTAGCATTCAATTACTGAATGCTGTAATGCCAAACAGCATAAAAGAGAGACAAAATCTCAGTAAGATCTAAGGGTAAAATGGCACTTTTATATTGCTATAAAGATTACTGAACTCTACTGTGGTACTAATGATCATTTCTGTGACTAAAAACATCCCCTTATGATTAATTATGTAAACTCTCATCATTTCAAGCCCAATAAAGAGTTTAAAACAGTTTTCATGCATCTTGTATTCACAGAATACTTTTTCCATTAGCCCACGTAAGAATCAACACTAAGGATTAAAGTTAACTATTTTCCATTACATTAAAATTGTGCAGCAGTGAGGAGTATTCTGAAACATATGGGGACTCTTCAGAGAGTTCATGGAAAAGACACATCATGAAAACAACTGCATGGATTGCAAAATTTTTCAGACCAAAAGAAACTTACCTTTTAATTTCATTTTCCTTGAATTTTTTGTTGTATCCTCACATATAGAATTTGGGAACCTATGTATAGAGGATGTTTTAACATGAAATAAATACTTGGTGTTCTTTATGATGTTGACCTATTTTTCTCATGAGGCATTTCATCTCATGTTGAAATAGTATCTTAGGGCTGGCACTGTGGTATAGAAGGTTAAACCTCCACCTGCAGTGCCAGCATCCCACTTGGGCACTGGTTTAAGTCCCGGCTGCTCCACTCCCAATCTAGCTCACTGCTAGTGCACCTGGGAAAGCAGGGGAGGATGGCCCAAGTTCTTTGTCCCCTGCACCCATGTGGGAGGTTTGGAGGAAGTTCCTGGTTCTGGGCTTCAGTCTAGCCCATTGTGGCCATCTGGGGAGTGAACCAGCGAATGGAAGATTCTCTCTCTCTCTATTTCTCCCTCCCCTATCTTTCTTCTCTCTGTATCTATGCATTTCAAATAAATAAATCTTAAAAAAAAGAATCTCAATAGTCGAGCATCTCCAAATCAGATATATTTGAAAATTGGAAAATACCATGCCAAGCACCCTTGAATGTTAATTACAGCTTTCTTTGTATCATCAATTAAATTAGGAGGAAGATTCATCCATAAGGCATCATTTATGAAAGAATATAAGAAACCATCAAATGTGAGATTATATATGAGTGCTTGGTAATGTAAAAAGGCACAATAGAAAATGTTGTGAAAAATAAAAGCCACAAAGCCATTGCATCATAAAGCAGTATGTACAAACTGACCATTATTTTTGAAAAAAAATTTACATATGCATACCCGTAGACCTTCAATTAATGGACATACAGAAAGGTATCAGCAGGCTTCGTAGCTGGGCAATGGATCACAAGTGATCTGCAGTTTTTTCTCTTGCAACATCTGTTAACTAGAATTTTCCTCTCTGAGGAACATGATCTACTTTGCTTAAGATAAAGAAATGTAAGGAAAATCAAGTGAAAATATCTTCTCGCTGACAGTGATCATCCAAGGTCTGAAATTTGAGACATGACTCTGATAACGTCCCATACCTATGAAAACTGAGTTAAAGCCTAGTGAGGAAGTCCCTTATGTCATCCCTGCCAGGTCCTGAAGCCTGTTTGTCCAGCTGGATGGGTGGTGAGAGGGCCAAGGGTGTTCTGCTCTGCCTCTGGTCTGTGAGTGAGGCAGTCCTGGCTGCCTGTGGATGGGAATTGTAGCAGGGACTGGCAAACGCAGTGAGAAGTGAAGTCCAGGTCAGTCTTTATTGTGCAGCTTTGAGGAAGCTGAAATGCAGCAAGTGACTGAGAAAGCAGACCCAGGTCCTGTGGGTCCCCACGCACCCCAGCA